>NC_139715.1:20053168-20078168 GCF_964188405.1 Protomyctophum parallelum | reverse complement strand
GTTTTCGGACATACAAGGTTTCCAGTCCTGACGGCAACAATATACAGTATTATATACGTCTAGCAAAGCACAGCCCTTCATTCAACTCTGCTCTAATTTGCACCGCCCCCCCTCTCTCTCTCCCCTTCCTCTCCTCTCTTCCTGTTTTTGGCGGACAGCTGTTGGGGGATCAGAGCTGAGCATTCCCTCATTCTACAGGGGAATTATAGCCACCCACAGCAGCGCACGCACACGCACACGCACACACACACACACACACACACACACACACACACACACACACACACACACACACACACACACACACACACACACACACACACACACACACACACACACACACACACACACACACACACACACACACAATTTAACCCTTACATAAGGTGAGTTGACTAAGAACTTGTCTGTATTTATGGCAGCAGCTTAGAGAAATAGCTGCAGCGGAAAGGGAGGGCAAGCAGGCGCGCGCACGGACGCACACACGCACGCACGTCGCACGCGCGCACACACGCAAACTAGGGAGCTGCCCAGCACAACCACGCTATTGTAAGGTGGGCCTCTAAGCAGCTCTGCAGTCTCAGCATAAGTGCCTTGCTCAAAAGCACTGTTAAGGGAAGGAGCAGCTTTTTAACAGTGATGTCACCAAGGTGTTTATTACATTAGGGGCTACGCTTAAGTCATTTGGGAGCAACCTTAGAGGGGACATCCTATATATTTGACCTTACTTACAGCCCCCCCCCCCCCCCCCCCCCACACACACACACACAAACACAGTCATCTGTTACCTTCGTGCACAAACATAATATTACAAGACATACATACACATTATACACACTTGCACACATCTCTCTCTCCGTCTCTTACCTCCGGTGTCAAAGTTGACGTCATCCTCTACATCTACGCTGACGACGTGACCGTCGTTTCTCGGAGGGTACACGTCCACAACCTCCAACGGAGTCTAGAGCAGGTTGCAGGTGGGGGGGGGGGGGGGGTGTAGAAGGGTGAGAACGGGGGTGACAATCCTGATACCAACCCGACATCCCAGCTTTTTTTTTCGTTTTCTATTTCCAAATGGTTTCCATTTCCACACGGTTTTAGGCCACACACTGAATTTAGATGTCACCAGACATTTTGGAGGGCAGAGATCTCTGATCGTCTTTCACCACGCCAAGCCACCCTCGGCGTGATGTGAATGTGTAAATTGCCCGCATAGTTTCCAGGATATTCAGGGGCGATGATAACCACGATACACAATACTCATGATGTAGACAGGGTTCCCACACATACCAATGAATTTCCAAACCTTTTCCAGCATATTCAGCCCAATTTCCAGGCCTATATATCAATCATTCAGCGCAATAATGAGTCTCTTACTCCTATGTGCAATGCCCAAAGACAGTGAAAAAACAATGAAGCATAGAATATATAATTCTATTTCCAAATATTTTTGCTACACCTGTAGACCACCTATCTTAGGGCATAGGATCACGCTGCAGCACGTTGTGAGCTTGTAGATCTGTTTTTGTCACATACTGGTACACATTAGGCTGTAATCACGCTGCCCATACATGTTTTGGAAAAAAGTTTTTTTTATTAACAAAACGAATAGCCAAAAACAATGCATAGCCAACAATTTTCCCAGAACCTTTAATAAATTCCAAACCTTTTCCAGGACTGGATTTATTTGTAAAAACTGTTCAGGAATGACCGTGGGAACCCTGTGTAGAATAAGACTCGGTGGCGGTATAGTTACCTGTGGCTGCGTCGCGTCTCTCTCCGGTTGGCTGGCCGGCTCCGAGGGAGGAGGGACATAGTTCCTGCCCCCCGAGGGCCCTGACTCATGCCTGGGGGGTCAGGGGTCAACGGCCTGGAGACCTCGTACTCCTCCTCCGCTCCTCCTCCGGTCACCACCGAGTCAGACTCCACCGCTGGGGAGGACGGGGGTGGCTGGGGGTCCTGGCTCTCTGGCGTCTCAGGGGTCTCGGGGATGACGTCGCTGCCCGCGGCAGGCTGGAACTCGGGGTCCCCTTCTGTCACGGGGTAGTCGTCCTCCTCCGCGTTCTCGGGGTCGAAGGTGTTGTCGGGGTAGTCCGCGTACTCGGGCGCCGTGGAGTCCTAGGAGGGATGAGACGTTAAAACGGAAACAAAGGAGGGGTCAGACACACTACCAGCGGGCAGGAAAGGAGTACACGGAATGTCTCGGTCAAAGAAACACCTCTTGATTCTCTGAGGAGGAATTATAATTCATTCATATTATTCAATGAATACAACGACATTGTTACCAATCTGTATGGTATGTTAATACAATACAACTAGCATAATATGCAGTGGTTTAAGGTGGTCTTCCTACTCTTCCGTTGAGAAATGTTCAGCCTTTTGTTGGACGGGAAACCTGCTGGTTTATGAGTAGTACTGCCCGATGCTCACGTGCGCAATCTCCCCTGACCAAACAGTAATACAAGCTTGGTCCTGGGTTCAAATCCCAGGTAGTAGGACATCAAGCCTGTCGGTTGCAACTTTGAGTAGAGACAGTCCTAAATGCGTTGTTACCTGGGAAAGGCCGAGACCTTGGGAGGGAGGCGTGGCCAGAAGGCCGCCCACGGACGCCGGGACGATGTTGTCAAAGGCATAACGGTTTCCAATGTGGAACAGCCAAACTCCTGGAACCCCTGTGTTGCCAACCCTGAGTGAGTGTGAGAGTGAGTGAGTGAGTGAGTGAGTGAGTGAGTGAGTGAGTGAGTGAGTGAGTGAGTGAGTGAGTGAGTGAGTGAGTGAGTGAGTGAGTGAGTGAGAAAGAGAGAGAGAGAGAGAGAGATGGAGAGATGGAGAGATTGGAGTTAAAACGTAATTCAGCAGTCTGGTTTGTTAACACGATTACTAAAGCTAGTACGTACTACTTTAACCCATTAAAAGTGGTACAGCATCCGCGTCATTTTTTATTTGAACCATCAAGCATTATTTTATACTTTGGTTATTAAAAAATTGCAGATATACAAGCCCATAGATAGATATATGAGCTTGTAGATCTGCTATTTTTGAACCTTTTTTGACTTTGCTTCTGGGGGTTGGGGGTCCATGGAACAAAATATTTTTAGATGGGGGGGGGGGGGGGGGGGGGGGGGGGGGTGGTCCTCGACATGAAAAGGTTTGATCACCACTGATGGCAATACAGGTTTTTCAGAGAACTGGTTAGAACGGGCCTCGGGTCTTAGTGGGATAGCAGTACTTACTGGTAGAGGTTTTTGACACTCTGTTGGTCGGTGGTCACGCTGTAGTGAGGTCCCTCTGTCCGGGAGAAGAGCAGGAACGTCACCTCCCCTCTGCTGAAACCCACTCTGGCAGGCAGCTCGATCTCCACGTTGTACGACTCCTGGACGAGAGGAGAGAACGTGAGGGAAGTTCTCAAGTACACGAGGGAAGGTTTCAATCAAAAAGAGTCAACCAACTTAACGATTTAATTGTGGGGTTTTTTTTGGCATTTAACAATGGAACGTTACAATTTGTATTTCTGGTTGCCTTTAAAGGCTTAGTAATCACAGATTGCTCGGGCAGATGACAAAATGAACTTAAATATAAAAATAAATCACTGACACATTAGATCATTTGTTTTCTTTCAAAAATCTGCTATTTCTGCTATTTTTGAAAAGTGTTTGAAGATGTATGGACATTTTTCAACAAGGAAACGATTGACGATAATGCAAAATTAATTGTTATTATCTCAAATAATGGCGATTATGTCATGATTGTGACAGCCCTACAACCAACTGGATGGTAAATAAATACAGAAACACAGCTAAATAAATCAAAATATCTCATTATGTCAGAGCGGCGCTGCGCCGGCTGCAGCACGTTCACAACGGAATTAAAGTCGCTACTAAGGATGACACAGAGAAAATGCCTAAGGGCAAATAGTTTACCTTCGGTCGCGTCCCGAAGAAGTTCAGGCCATGTTCAGGGTAGAGGAAGAGAGCGTAGGAGTCAGTCTCATCATAGGCTATTACTACCTGGAACGTATTCACCTGGAGGAGAGGAGAGGAGAGGAGAGGAGAGGAGAGGAGAGGAGAGGAGAGGAGAGGAGAGGAGAGGAGAGGAGAGGAGAGGAGAGGAGAGGAGAGGAGAGGATCAAAACACCAGTTAAGTGTGAATCCTAGATACATTCAGCTGTGGCAGGCCATCTTAGAAATAAAATTAGCTGTAGGGCAGAAACCTTCTATCTCTGTATTCATGTTTTGTTTTCCATAAAAGGAATGCCCTGGCTATTTCATACTTTGCCGTATGATAGTGTCGCGCAACATTTGCCGACACGACAGCGACGACATTTCCATAACAACAAAACAAAAACATTATAAAGACGCCAATTAGGAGCAATGTGTCCACTGTGTGCTGCGTGCTGTTGTCTCATATTCACACTGTTAGGTGTGGCCTTGCCGTCTTGTGTACTGGTCTGTGTGAGCAGTCGTCTTGACACCAAGATGTTATTTATTTGTCCTTTGCAGCAGTGCTGAATATTCCTGTGAGCTGGCGCGGTATTGATTGTACTTAGTGTTATGGGTACAGCTTGGCTCCGTGGCGCGGCCCACGCCGGCCTTAGCTCTCTAATCTTATGTGTATAAATATGGTCCTATATAGCCCTGAGACAAAGAACTACTTGAACTGTGTGTATCGTGTACTTCCATGACCTCTCACTTCTTGTCATCTTCACCTAACACTTTTATTTCGTTTTTTAAAAGGAAAGCCATACTGGTTGACCGCCCGGCACTTTATCCAGCAGTGTTTAATTGGCTGGCCTGGTGACCGCCCAGCACTTTATCCAGCAGTGTTTGGCTGGCCTGGTGACCGCCCAGCACTTTATCCAGCAGTATTGTGGTGACCGCCCGGCACTTTATCTAGCAGTGTTTGGCTGGCCTGGTGACCGCCCAGCACTTTATCCAGCAGTGTTGTGGTGACCGCCCGGCACTTTATCTAGCAGTGTTTGGCTGGCCTGGGCTAGCGGTGAGTGTGGGCTCAGTGAGAGTTTGTGTCGAGCTCAGCTCTTGACACACACTGTTCATATTTAAACTTCACACCTCTCCTGATGCCTCAGTCCCTTTCCTCATCACACCTCTCTCGCTCTCCAATAAACTCCAGACATCCTCCCCGTTCGTTCTCCCTTACTTGTAGCTCACGTTGCTAGTGACGAGGAAGTGATTGGGGGGGGGTGCACACGGTCGATAGTCTAAAACGAAGGTATGGCGACTACTACCGACTAGCTCCAACAGCAAACACCATGATTCCGCTTAACTTTGGAGCAGTGAGAGACGCAGAATGCAATTTGTCACCAAACAAGGACATCTCTGCAAAGGCTGTGGCCATGAATCAACCTCGTAGAGACCCTTACAGAGTGAACTCTGGACATGCAGAGCACACGGCCCGCCCGGGGAAGCCGCATGTCTGTAGTTCACTCGGCCTCGTCCAGAGATAAGAGGGCTCGGCGTTAAACGTCGGCAAAGTTCCCCTTTAAAAAGGCCAACGCTAAAAAAAACAAAAAACATTGTGCATGTTGTGGCCAACAGCTGTGGTTACTTACTACGGGTCCATGACAAGCATGTCATCTGTCTGGCTACTTGATTTAAGATTCACTCATCATCTCAATGCATTAGATTAGTAATGCACGGCGGGACACCGAGACGAGACACAAACGTGTGAATTCCCTCAGGAGGAATTGGGATGTTGTCTTTGATGTGCTAGGAGCAACACTTTGTTACCGAGTGTAAGGAAGGAAAAAAAAACAGCCTCCGCAGACACTTCCCTATGTGTTTACAATTACCATCTCGGTGAGAAATGCTGTGGGAATTGCCAAATGTCACCCGCCATCCCCACCCACCCACACACGGTCCCAGACGCTTAATCACTTTATATCACAGACCCCCCCATCCACAAAATCAAACAACCCTGCACGCACAGGCGCACACACACACACAGCCTCCAAACTTCCATAGCAAGAGCTGACAATATGACACACAGGTAGAATTAGAGATAATGCCCCTACAATATTTAGACATATCTAACCAAGAACTAGAAGATCAGGGTTCAAATCCCATGCCATGGTTTTCTCACAGAGACTTCATCTAGAGACCATCCTGAATTAGGATTGTGGTGTGGAGGGGGAACTTTCTGTTTGAATGACAGATTATACAAGAACGTTGTGTGGTAACTAAGTATATAATTGTGAATGAAAGACTTAATCCCCCCCCCCCCCTTCCAGGCTCATTAACACCAATTAAGCACCCAAACATAAAGAGAGCAGCTAGCAGACTTGTGTCTTCTCACTCATTAACTACTTAAACCCATTAGAGTTTGTTGTACGCCAAATAACGAAGACAGACAATCTTACAAGCTCACAAGCGTTGCGTGAACATGTAGATCTGCTATCTTTGTTTAATGTTGGCCTATTTCTTTTTTAAATGTCTGTGCTGGGTTTTTGTTGAATGTTCGCCCTATATTACACGCTCAGAATAGGGCCAGTGGGCCGGTGTATTGTACGTGGTTAAGACATAGTAGTGCTCTCCTCCAGCGACGTGGGAGACCCGAACATAAAGAGTGGATGTACGTCTTGTCACACAGGGACCCTGGCACTCATTAGAACATCACATTACTCTACTCAGGTCATGTGGGAGGACCACTACACAGGGCCAGGGCACGTTGAGGTTTCGCGGCCCACGCTTGAAGAAACAAATGATTTGACGAATGGAAGGAAAACTGTGTGTGGGTGATCCCACAATGTTTTCCTCTGGGACGGAATCAACTTTATCTCTCCTCAAACTCACGCACACACGTGTGTGTACACACACACACACACACACACACATCGCCCAGCCCAGATGTTGCCCACCACAGCTGTCTTCCTGTGTGTGCGTGTGTGTGTGCGTTAGTGCGTGCGTGCTAGTAATCTAGTAATGATGTCTCGGTGCCATGTTGTAACATCACCATGAAGGTCGTTCAGACGCACAAACACATGTACAGAACAGACATAATGCAGTGGCCCTCCCCCAAACCATATCCACCAGACCAGTGTGTGTGTGCGTGCGTGCGTGCGTGTGTGTGTGTGTGTGTGTGTGTGTGTGTGTGTGTGTGTGTGTGTGTGTGTGTGTAGGTATGACAGCATGTCTGTGTGTGTGTGTGTGTGTGTGTGTGTGTGTGTGTGTGTGTGTGTGTGTGTGTGTGTGTGTGTGTGTGTGTGTGTGTGTGTGTGTGTGTGTGTGTGTGTGCGTTCGTGCGTGGTTAATTGTTTACACCAACATCTTTAAGTCATCTTGTGTTGTTTGTGGGCGTGGAAGGCCTTTATAGCCCCCAGGCACATTGTAATTAGTATTGGGGGGGGGTCTTTCCTCTTGTCTGTGTCTCATGCGTCGTCTGTCTTTCTTGTCTCATTCCATCCCTTGCTTTCCACCACTCTACTCTTCTCTTTCCACCACTCTACTCTTCTCTCCCAAGCCATTGATACAATGTTTTTCTCCCTTGCTACTAATCTTGGTGACTAAAGTGTAGCCACTTGTTTAGCCTATTCTGGGGGGAACATGATTCGCCGAAATAGCAGCTTGTAGATTGGCTATTGCTGCCAAACAGATTTGGTGTAGACGGAAACAATACGTGGTCAGAGAGTGCGATTTAACGAAACTGCGATCTCTCAATTCAATCCATGAGAAGAAACATTACATACGTAGTTTAAAAGCAAATCAAAACTGAGAAAGGAATTCCGTCTGGAGGGACAAAGACATGAAAGGATGAGACACTGCCGTTTGTGGCAGCGGCGGTGGTGGAGAACATCGCTTAATGGACGCTCGCGACACAGTGCGAGTAGGGCTGTCACAAATAACTTAAATATACAAAGGAATAGCTGACACACAAGAGTTTGAGTTTGCCCAATACGACATGTCCAGAATAGGGATTTGTTTGGTTAACGAGCGGTCGCAGCTTTGCCTCTTTGACCAATACAAACTCTCCTCGTCCGTCTCTGAATGGGGAGCGGGTCTTTGGTTTGAGTGGATGGGGGACGGGCTAGCACCACAAAGTCCTTCACACTACGGACCGACTGCCCGGCTCCGGTTGGCGATCTTCGTTCAATGAAGCGTAAAGAAGGAGGAATTCTCATCAGGTGTGAAACAAGCTTCATCATTCTATACTATCCTGGCGGAGCATGCGTGTGTGCGCGCGTGTGTTAATGAAGTGGTCCCGGTGTGTTTTACAGACCCACAGCTGGAAGACAACAAATTGCAGCCAGGACACATCAAAGGACTTCAGCATGTCTGCTAGTCTGTGCTAGAGTGTGTGTGTGTGTGTGTGTGTGTGTGTGTGTGTTTGTGTGTGCGTGCGTGTGTGTGAGAGAGAGAGCACGCACGCGTGAGCTCAGTCTAAAAGCAGTTTGAGGACGTTCTTTAAACAAGGTGTGACAAAGTGGAAGGGGGCGGGTGGGCGGTGGGGGAGCAGACATCACACGCAGTGTGTTAGTTAGGGACACTGCAGGGAACTGGCTTTTAGGGGCTTAGTGGGTGATGACAACATCAGTGCTGACTGAGGTGACTTCTTGTCCTTCTGAGACCACCTGGGTCACGGTGATGATGTCCTTGTCCTGATAAGAAGACAGTGGACTTCACAGACATGCCGTCTAGGAACCTGAAGCTTCCACACAAAGACTTCCCCATGGGACTCTGTTTCCATACAAAGACCCCACCACGGCTATATACACACCAGCCACCCCAACAGACAATCACAATTAAGCAATTAACAATCGAGCATTCTTACGTGAAAATCTCAAAAGCGTTTGCAGCCCACCTCTCTGGCCACTTAACATGGCTGGCCTGCCAGTGGCCCCCGGCTCCACAGGTTTGGAATCACTGTTTGTAGACGCTTTTTTGTCAATAGCTTGGTGGTTTATAAACTAATCCAAGAAACCAACAATTCAGAGCATTGATTCCTGCTTCAATGAAGCAATCTAACGCATGTCAAAAATTGGAATTGAAATATATCCCAAAAAGGTTAGCACGTCCCACATTTCAAATCAATGGAGAACAAAGTACTAACATTTCCGCCTAAGAGCCTTCATCAGAGCAATCCACACAGGCATGAGTGGATGGCCAAGTATCAATGTCTCAAGTGAGGATTGTAGAACAGATTTTCTCCCGGACAGTAATAAATAATCTATCTATAGATTATATGTACAGTAGAGAGGAACAGGAAGAAGGACGGAGGGGGGGAGGTTGACATACGACAGAGACGTTGAGTCTAATTGTAACACAGATCGTGGTGATTATGCGGTACAAGAAATAAGTGGTTTAGCCGTCGGTTCAAGTCAGGGTTGTAGTGTTGTGGGGAACGCCTACTGCAGCGGCGACTGTGTCCAATTCATGTGACAAGAGTCTTTCTATTTCCACTTTCACCGCAGCGCTATGTTCTAATGCCGACCAAATGTTACAGATCAAGGGGGTGCTACGAGGGAAGACCCCTGGAGGGAAATACTAAGCACGCCATGAAGTCGAATGTATGCACATTTTGTCTGGTTGACTTGATACGTCTTCATTTTGTCATCTTAGTTCAACGCAGTTTAGTATATTGTTTTATTGTACACTTTAGCTAAGCTTACATCTATTGCGGTACACTTGGTTTAGTTTGATAATACTTGAGGTTAAATAGGCAACCTTATCCTTGACTTAACTTCAGCGAAGTACAGATTAGTTACACCAGTAAAAATCACTGCCCTGTTGGTTTTCTGACTGGCTTCTAATGAATGACTCAGGACATTATACAACAGGTGTTATCAATCATGTTGTAATCATCCTAGGGGGAGAGAGAGAGACATCAGAACGTGAACAATGTGCTGTACAGATGTCCACTTGTTTGTTTGTTGCTGCCAACTTTTCAGCTTTAGCCACAGCTGCAATCAAGCAGAGAGAGAGAGAGAGAGAGAGAGAGAGAGAGAGAGAGAGAGAGAGAGAGAGAGAGAGAGAGAGAGAGAGAGAGAGAGAGAGGAAGGGAGGGAGGGAGGAAGAGACACAGACAGAGAGAAACCAGATGCAGGCCAGTTGCCAACTTCACTACATTTTTACAGACTTAACTGCCAGTGTGGGAACTGGCACACGTGCACATGCACTATTGCACACGCACACACACAGCCACACACACGCGCACACACACATACAAACACAAACATTGCAGGCTAATGGCCCAGGGACAGTCCTGTCAGCTTTTATGAACATGAGCTAAGAGTCTGAGGCCGTCGTCTAGTAACATCCAGAGACTCACACACTGTAACAATCCTCTGTGTTCATTGAACTCTCAGAGGTTACGAATGGACCAGTATGGGTCCATTATGGACCCTGTCTGAGGCGCTACAGATGGATACACGTATAACACTGAGGATTGTACTGGTCTCTCCTCATCTCTGTAGTCTATGAAAGAAGGGAGACCATGGTCAATACAGAACAAATATCCTCCGGCACCGAAACGACAATGAGTGCCCAACGTCAAAAGTCCTTGAGGTTCCTCTTTGAACTATGGAGTGGTGTATTTCCTGCCACCCCCCCATCTCCCCCTCCCACCGCGTCCCAAACCAATCCGCCCCCATCCCGTCTGTGCGTCAGTGCAGGGGTATCCCCCCCAGAAACAACAAATAAGGCCAGATAGTAACCATATCCTAATGTGTTACAGATGAGCAGGAGAGGAGAGCTGAAGCGAGGAGAGCAGAGAAGTGGAGAGGAGAGGTGAGGAGAGTCAAGGAGAGGAGAGGAGAGGAGGTCACAGAGCAATCCATTCATTCATTCGGCTCCATGTGACTCTGCCCGGCGAACCACAGAGCACATATAATGCACTGTTCAGTGTTCAAGCACCGGCATCTGAACTGAAATCTGAAGACCAACTGGGTGTAGTTTATAGCATGGCTCTCTCTGGGGCCAGATGAGGTGATATGTGTGCAATCTCTCCTGTCCATCGCATGTGTCTTTCCGTGTCCATGTGCGCTCCTGTTGTCCTTCAATCATGTTTCAATGTGTTGTGCAACTCTGCACACGTCTCTCTCTGCTCCAATGCGCACAATACTCTGAGTATTCACTGCACTCAATATTCAATTTAATGTATCCTACTATTGTTGTGGGAGGAGGACGCAGAGGTCTGGCGCTACGCTTCCTGATGTATTCTGTGTTTTTGGGAAATCGCAAAGTAAAAATCGACCCCAACTTAAACAATAAAATGCCTATAAGAATGTTGAATCAAAATACCAGTAAAGTTTGCATAATTAATTCTGAGTCTGGTGAAATAAAGCAGTGTGCACACCGCTACCTTTCTGATATGTGTTCAAACTTCAAATGCAACAGTTTATTCAGTCAGTGTGTGTGTGTGTGTGTGTGTGTGTGTGTGTGTGTGTGTGTGTGACTTTTCTCATTATTTACCCATTAAGCTAATAGCTGCCATTAGCCTCACACAGATGCTTACTTTAATACACACAACAAGACTGTCCATTCATAACATTAAGAGCTTAGCCTTCTCTCTCTCTCTCTTGCTACCTCTATGTATCTCTCTCCCGTTCATTCTCTCACCTTCCTGTCCCCTTTACTTACGTACGTACGTAATCCCAATTTTCACTTTCTTTTCCAGGCATTTTTTTTCCACATACATTTTGCAGCCTGAATTACCACTGCTTAGGCCGAGACCGCTCCAATGCAATGCCATGCAACAAAACACCTTTAAGGACATGTCCCACCAATGCAACTCCTTGCAACTGCCATTGGGGATAATGGTTTCATGCAACTAACTACCGGTACTCACAACCGTTTGGTTGCAAGGGGTTGCGCATGGCGAATCATTGGTGTGGTTTTGGCATGAACCACTCACCAACACCTTCCTGACAGTACTACCCCAGCCCCCATCCCTAATGCGCACGCACACACACACACACACACACACACACACAAGTTAATCAGTTGAAACGTAAACACACACACCACACCCAACCCAGCAGCCCCTCTGGGCTAATCAGTTCAAAGGGAGATGCTATCAGACTAGCTGGAGATAGAGAGTCACACACTGAATGCAGTCTCAGTACCCAGGCGACACACACAAACCATGCTCATTCTTCTGGCCTGACCCCCATTTGTAGATTTAAAAGGAAGGTTAAGCACTACTAGAGAGACCTATTCATTTGGTCGCTAAGCCTCCCTTAGCATTATGCTAAGGTCCGGGGGGGGGGGGGGGTTATGGTGAAATTAGCCCAGCAGTCGTTTTAACATTCCTTTCAAGCATTTAATTTATGCATTCTTACTATTTCTACAATCACGGTTTGAAATGGCATGTCGTGCATGTAGTATTAACATAAATTCAGAATTTACTCTTTCCATTTGGGGAGAAAAAAATCACATCCGTGTGAAATGATATCATACGTCATCATCCATCATTTCATTCCGGCTAATCACAATTTGCATCCTCACTTTTGTCTTCAATGTCTGTGTTTACACAAACTCAAAACTGGCCATTCATTGTCAATGGCATTCAATGTTCCTGTTGGGACAAACACTCAAAACTGGGCATTCATTGTCAAAGGCATTCAACGTTGTGCATGCAAAGTAAGTTTTAAATTAAGGCCTAAACGACACCACTGCAACTAGTCGCAACTTCCAACAAAACAGTTTTATGTCACACCAATGCAACTCTTGCAATTGCCATTGGGGATAATGGTTGCATGCAACTAACTACTCGCAACCATTTGGTTGCAACAAGGAGTTGCATGGTGAATCATTGGTATGGTTTGGGACTAAAAATTGAGTTTTAATAGACACCGGTGTGGTGGAGAATATTTCATTGTCCTTAAGAGAGGTCGTTCTGACTGATATACTGTACCTCATTAATTCTCATAAACCAATGACCCTCCTTTCTACAAACACCACCAGCAACCCCCCAAAAGTCACTACATCACTCATTCCCAAATATGCATGCATGCATACATACATACATACAAACACACAATGGGGGAAGAGGATAGGAAGAAAACAAAGACAAAGGAGTTAAGGGGGAGAAATGACAGGATAAACACAGATGAGAGTGAAAGAGAGACCCCCTGGGGCATTCCCCCTCTGTCTCTCTGTCCATCCCACATGCTGGCCACAAGCTAGGCCTAACAATGCACTGCTTTGACTCAATACATTCAAAGTAAAGGCTAGAGGGTGGGTTCGAGAAGGGGGGTATGATGCCCCCCCCCCCTCTATTCCCCCGCCCCCCTTCTTCCATGCAAATTCAAGCCCACTTCTAAAGCCACGCTCTTCTCGAGTCGACCCCCCACCTCCACCCCCGAGGCGAGTGGCGTGTAAAATCCGTTTCCCGTGTTTACATTTTGTCCAGTACGCCACAGACGGAGTCAGCCGCGCTCAATTGATTCTCCTCAATAAAATGGCCATAAAAAACAGGCCTCCCAGAGACTAGAACTTATGAAGAAACCAATAACGCTGGAGCCTGTCAGCACCTTGTGATATAACCCCCTGACGTCAGTACTACTGGTGAGAACTGCACTGGTACTGACAGATAGCTCCTCTCGGAACCTCTCGGGACGCTAGCTGAGAGCTCCAAACTTAATTTACCACGTGAAACCCTAAGTGTCCATATTCTGGGGGCAAACATTTGACAAAAGAAATACCATCTTGTACCGGTACATACTGTACATAGGCTATGTTCGGCGAAGAGATTTGGTACTGTAGACTCAGGGATAAAAAGAAGAAGGCCTAGACCACTGGGGAACTATGGTTGTGGAAGTGTCTAACCACCTTCAGGAGAGAAAAAAGATTTAAAAAAATACCCAATCTTCAAGTAAAGCTCACAAACATGTTTTGACTATTGAGCAGAGCATCATATTTACAGCTTAAATGATTAAGACCAACACTTTTGATGATCCTTTGTTGAAGCCACTACTGTCACACAGGCTTAATTGGACCCGTCTGGATTTGAATTATTAATTTGAATTGATTTGGTTAACCTCTAGGAAGCGAAGAGACGACCAGATTTGGTTACAGTTTCAGCTTGACACTAAAGCGGTGAACTTTACTGGATGACGAAGCAGAGGAGGCAGTGTCCGCAAGGCTAGATAGAGTGTGAGAAACAAGACCATGATGTGGATGTGTGTGTGTGTGTGTGTGTGTGTGTGTGTGTGTGTGTGTGTGTGAGAGAGAGAGAGAGAGAGAGAACAGTAGGGAGGATAACGAGTTGGGAGGGGGACACGAGGACGGGGGAGGGGCGGGGGACACATGCTGATGACCCCTAAAGATGTCCTCTCACCCCTGGATAAGGTCAAGAGGCAAATGGTGGGTGGGGGGAGGTCTATAAATAGAAGAACCCCGCTGTCATCTTCTTCTTCTTTTCTTACTGGAGGCAAATTACTGCTCACACACAAGGAAAAAGAGTGCACGCCTTCCAGGAATCCGAGTGTCCTGTCCAGCAGCAAGGCGTTTTGCCAAACCAGCACATAGTGGCCGGATATGGACAGTTGAACCAAAAGACTCACTGGCTATTTACACTTTAACCACAGTGGCCCTGACGTCCCTATTCTGGGCAAATTCTCACATACATTCAAAAATAGCAGATCTGCAAGCCCACAGTAGTGCAATAATCTAGCACTCCATCCACTCCTCCTCTCTCTGCGTCTCTTACCTGGTTGGTCGGCCCAGCGGTGCGACTGGGCTCTTCGTACGCCCCGACATTCTCCCAGGTGGCCACGACGGCGTGCGTGGGTGTGAACTTCGCGTCTGGGAATCCTCTGTGTACTTCCTGGAACGGCCGAATGAACGAGAATTACAGTGAGTGAATGAGTAGGTGAAGGCAGGAAGAGCAATTAAATGAACAAGTGAATGGATAAACTAATCTGCACACAGATAAACAGACTCCCCCACAGCCACTTAATTCAGTTCGGCATTGAGTTATTCCCATTTTATCTTCATTGTGACCTTGTGCAGCCCAGTGAACTTTACTATAAGCAGTGGTTTTTCAACCCTTTTCATATCAAGGCCCATTATTTATCCTGCGTTTGAGCCACGGACCACCATTGAATGAGATGAAGCCTCGCAGACAATTGTGTAGACGGTGTAAAGATCTATGGGGATCACCTGGAACTCCCTCAATGACCACTGGTTGAGAAACTAGCTAATGTAGCTATAGCTATAAAGTAACATTGCCGCTTTAAAGTCCCTGGATGTGTTGCTGTATACGGCCCGTCGTTAGACTCGTTACCTGGGCCACCCTGTTGAGGATGCTGGGCGTCTCGGTCAGCCTGTAGTAGATCTGTCCTTTCCCTCCGCTGGTGTCTATGTCCGCCAGGAACGGGGCGACCACGGGGAAGTCTGTGGGGAAGCCATCGTCCACGTACTGCTTCTCCATGGGGAGGTCCTGGGCCGAGACGATGCCATTGGTGGCCACCTGGAGACAGACGCAGAGAGAGAGAGAGAGAGAGAGTTATTGTGTGTATTCCTGCACTATCTGCATCGAGTGATCTTGGAGATAATTGGAGATTCTGACTTTCAAGTGTACCGGTATACAATTTTTTATTGTATTGTTCCACTTTTTGCTTTGTTTTCTCATATATATTAATAAAGCCATTTGAATTGAATTTAGTTATTGTGTGAAGTTATCAGACCAAACATATTAACGAATTAACGAAACATCCCTGTAACTGTTTTTTTGTTTTTTAAAGCGCGAAAAAGGAGTCAAAACTGTCACGTCTGAGTGAATAGAGGTCATACCAATCACTGATTCAATCAGATTAGCACTGTGAGATTCACCTTGCTGTCTGATTTGGAAGATAATGAATGGTTCATATTAATTTATCAGCGACATAGCACTGTTGGATTCACATTGTCTTGGTTGACACACTGCTGTCTAATTAAATTAAATGATCTGATCAGTGACGTAGTATAAGCAGTGAGTCGGTTTCTTCAGCATGAATCAAAAGCCAGAGGTCAATGATTTCTCCACTATACTATAGTAGGCCTAGGCTATATGAAATCCATGATCGTGATATCACACGAATGAAAAGTGAATAAAAGACAATTTGTCTTGAAAGTCGGTGAATTAATACATTAAATGGTACTGACAAGTTTACAACTGTGCTGCTGTTTATACGCTTTTGGAATTGATTTAAAACAACAACAAATCAGCCACTGACTCATGTTTTGGTTCAGACTGTAAGCCTGTCTACGTTGCCTGCAGTGCCAACCCAGCCTCAATCATGCTTGTTTTAGACTTTCTTCACTCACTGCAAAAGCTTACAGTACATTAACCGCATATTCTTGTTTCCTGTTACTTTTCTGCGGTAAAACTAAAATAGGGACACACTTGTCCTATGGTCAACTTACAAGTTGACCATAGGGCTCTGCTGAAAGAAGTCACCCATGTAATGAATTAGAAATTAATCCCCCCCCCATCCCCCCCATGAGACAAAGAAAAACAACATTGGAGACAAGTAGCCCATCTATAATTGACCATACCATCATTCACAGAAAGCCACAAAATTGCCTGAAAAGTTTAAATTGCCAATACCTAAACTATATTCACACAAGCAAGTTAATCCCAAATACTATTTGAAGATAATAATCATAACTATATTCTAAGTTAGCCAAGAGTGTGATTATCTCATCTTCATTCTCCCATACTAACTCATGCCTCCAAATCATGCATGGTTTACAATATTTCACATATTTTCCAGAAGTTTAGTCAACAAAGCAAAGCATGAAGCATTCATTGGTTGAGTTATGAATATTTCAAACATATCTCATTGAATAATTTCAGATAATCACATGATACAGCTCATTATTGAATCATTTCAGATATACTAACATACAGCTCATTATTTAATTATTATTTCAGATGTTATACTCGCATACATCTCATTATTTCATCACATAGTAGTACTCACATAGAGCTGGGTGAACTGGGAGCTGTAGAAGTAGAGGGGTCTGGGCAGTGCCAGAACCCTAGCGGTCTCATCGTCTCCCTCGGCCAGGGTCAGGTCTCCACTCAGCGACCCGTAGGGGAACATCTCGGTCCGCTGGATGGCCGTCACCACGGACACACTGCAGCAGCACAGCAGACCCAGCAAAAACAACCTGAACTTCTCTCTCGCCATGATTGCAGAGCCCAGCTGGTTCGTTTCGATTCAAGAACTTTGCAGCATTGAGCGATTGCACACAAACAAAAAAGTTTGTGCGGCAAAGTCTTAGAGTTCACACAGGTTGCGTTCGTTGCGCGCACTGGTAGCGTAGCAGCAGCGGTGGGTGCGTGTGTGGACTGTGGGAGAGGGAGAGATGAAAAGAGACGGTAGAGAGGGATGGTGCGCTGCAGAGTGGAGCGAATCACTCCCACACCTCCTGTTGAAGTTACTTGGCTGGGAGGGAGGGAGGGAGGGAGGGAGGGAGGAGCGCATAGGAGGTGTTTAGGGAGAGCTGCGGCCGTTTTGATTGGACACGACTGGTCTGAGTGACACGAGAGAGGACAGGACAGGGAGTTGGAAGAAGAGGCCACATCTGGCTCGCATTAGGAAAAGACAAATAGATCATATTAAATCCGGATGTAACTCTATCTCTTTTTACAACAACGAGTCACATTGCGTAATTTTGTTACGCATACAGTATATTCGTGTGCACGCACACACTTGTGATGTAGGCTATTATGCGCAATCACACTTTTTCTTAAATTGTAGCCTAAGAAATGCAATTAAATTCTTCAAGGGGAGCCCGTTTTAATTTGAACCCCCATGGATGTGTGACTTTCTTTCTCATCATACATTCCCTAGGCCTACATGTGATGCGAGTTGAGCCGGTCTTGGACTTGGGCTACTACTCTACACGTGATTTTCACGATTAATGGTGAAAATGACATGAATACATTTTTTAATAAATAATGTATAAATAAATAATGAGTGAATAAATGAATAAATAATTGTATTCACCAAACTGAATTGAATATGAAGGACCCCAATGGAAACAAGCCATATAGGCTTTCTTGGGTTGTATTGAAATGTAGGCCTATACTTCCCTGTGCTTTTTTCTGCAAACTGTTAATAAAGTATTCAACCAATCAAACAAACCAAAGTGCCACATGCCTACCCAGGCACCGTTGTGCTATTCTGATATATTTTATTTAAGCACATTAATTTATTTTCCACAATTTGATTGATTGATTCATTGATTGATTGAAATATTTATTAACAGTTTGCAGAATTACAGTACATTTCAAGCACAAACTCAATACAAAGACTGTTAACTGTGCGTGGACGACCCAATCCAGTTTTTCATGTGTCTATGAGGTGACAGTACTTCATTAGACACCCTGGAGTCGTTTGTATGTGCAATTATTGCAATAGTGTATTAACTTTGTATTTAGGGTTTCTTCCTGGAGGCGGAACCCTTGATAGTCAAACAGGCCAATGAAATAAACAGTAAAATAGTGACTTCACACTATCAGCCCCTCCCCTAACCCCTCCCCCTTTATCATACAACTACAGCTGTGGGTGTGGCTTCAGTTCAGGTGGATCACCACCACCACCCACCAGGCAAACCAGGCATATTTAATGAATATGTGAGCGTGTCCACACAAAAGCATGCTTTTAACAAATACTGTACACTTTTTGGAAAAAGTTATTCCTCCTTATATTATAATAATACCCGATGATCATGTTTTAGGGTGGAAAAAAATCGTGGCACTCCATCTTTAAGCATTAAAGCACCCATGTATGGCACCCATTTATCTCTCTGAATTGCTGAAACCTTATGTTCCCACAAGGACCCTCAGGTCCTCTGACCAGCTTCTCCTGGTGGTGCCTAAATCAAGGCTGAAGCTCAGAGGGAACCGGGCTTTTGCAGTGGCAGCTCCCAAGCTCTGGAATGAGCTGCCTCTATAAGACAAGCCCCCACTCTTCAGGTGTTTAAATCACACCTCAAGACGTATCTTTATTCTTTGGCTTTTCTAAGCATAGTATGAGCTGTTTCTGATGTTGAAAGTGACACTGTGTACTGTGTACTGTATGTTGTTTGTTTTTTAAATGAAGTTGTGATTTTTATTATTTTATTGTAAAGCACTTTGGTACAACTTGTTATTTAAATGTGCTATATAAATAAAGGAAAGGAAAGGTACTATGTTTACCCAGGGTAACTGGACTAAGCTCAAGAACTTGTTTACAGCCAGGCCCTGCTCATAGAACATTTCATGATAGGGGTTCCTTGTGCCTTGTCCAAGGGCACTTCAGCGGTGGTAATTTGAACGTGCCGGTCCGGGGACACGAACTAGCGACCTTCCGATATCAAGACCACTCCGCAAACCATTCGGCCACCGCTGCCCCTAAGATGTTATGGTATGGTATGGTATGGTATGGTATTACACTTGTTTACAAGAGGGTCCACCCACCTTGTTCAATTCATCAAATTACATAAGTAATTTTTAACAAACTATAAGATCATAGGAGTTCATTTATTAGCTTATCGTGTTGTGTGTGCTGTGTTAACATATAGCCTACATGTCTTCATCTATTACGGTTTAATTATTTCATTTGTTAATGAATAAAAGTTGGTAATCAATTTAATAAATGGATGATGGTAAATGGAGTACACATTTGAACCTTTAAATAAATATCCTGCGCCATCTAGTGACTCAAATTACTCATTGTGCAGGTTTGACGCTCTTTGAGTCAGTGGTGCAGCCACTCCATTGCCCAGCAAATAATAAACACTATATTGGGAGGGAGGGAGGGATGGATGGATGGATGGATGGATGGATGGATGGATGGATGGATGGATGGATGGATAGATGGATAGATGGATAGATACTTTATCTGTCCCTTCGGAAATTTGTTTTGTGTACAGCAGTCATCAGGATATACATAAAACATATGGAAACAAACAGATCACACAGTACATAGACAATAAAGAAACAATGCCAACAGAAGGCCACCATGCAGTCATAGTTCCAGGAGGCATCACATCACACTTTATGCACAGAACTGAGATGGGGCCTGCTTGATCATAAGTCATAATAAGTCATAATTAAGTCATAAGTCCTATACAAACGATCTTGAGGCCCTAGCCTGCAGGGAAGGTACCATGTACCATGTATGGTAAAAGATGGTATTGGCTGTGTATTGTCCCTAGTAATAGCTTTCTCCTTCCTGAGTACCCGGGTCTCATACATTGAGGTCATACTCTCAAATCGTACCCCAGCTATTTTGCTGGACACGTTGATAATTTTATGGAGTTTGTTCTTATTAACCAATGATAATGAGCCATACCATGAAACAAAACAAAATGTCAATGCACTCTCCACAAAGGATCGATGAAAAACTAAAAGTGCCATTTTTTCCCATGTTATACTGTTTCAGTCTGCGCATAAAATGCAGCCTCTGCCTGACCTTTCTTATAGATGGAATGAGTGTTGGAATTCCATGTCAACTTGGAATCAATCGTTGTACCCAAGTACTTGTATTCCTCCACAATCACTACCCCATCCCCACCAATGACCATTTCCTGGTGTGCATGAGCACCAGTCCTAACTCCTAAGGTCAAATATGACCTCCTTCGTTTTTTTGATATTCAGCTGAAGGAATTAAGTTACTCCTGCACCAGCCGGCAAACTCGTCCACTGTTCTTCGATATCTTATCTCATCATCCTCAATCAGACCAACAATAGCTGTGTAATCTGCAAATTTAACAATACAGGTGTTATCTGACTCACTCCTACAGCCGCTTGTGTACAGCGTGAACAATACCGGTGAAATCACGCTCCCTTGCAGAAATTGAAAGGGGACCATTTCATGTTGCACATTATTAAGGATGTTATTTAAGATAATGCACTCCGAAAATAATTAATCTTACTTTATGGGGCAAAGTTAATACTATTAAGATGGTTATAGCGCCACAATTTAATTATGTATCAATGATGCTACCACTGACTATTCCTAGTGGGATATACAAACAATATAATCAGATGGTGAGAGATTATTTGTGGAATGGGAAAAAGCCAAGGATTAATATTAAAAAGATGTGTTCCCCTAGGGAATGTGGTGGCTTGGCTCTTCCGAATGTAGAAATGTATAATCTGGCCCAGGCCGTAGCGTAACGGTCTGGGCACCGGACTGGTGCTCCAGTCGCGGTGTGCCGCGGGTTCGACTCCCGGACCCGACACGGCCTTTACCGCATGTCATCCCCCCATCTCTCTCCCGTTTCCTGTCAGCCTACTTTCTATCCCTTAAAAAATCAATAAAGGCGTAAGCCACAAAAAAATATCTTAAAAAAAAAAAAAAAAAATGTATAATCTGTCTTTTGAATTGTCTAAACTAGCGAGGCATTGGGCTGAAGGTGATAACCAACTGGACTGGGTAAAGATAGAAACGTCTATGGTAGCTCCTTTCAAACCCATACAGGTTCTCTCTCAGGTTAAAATGGTAGAAGGGGGGGGAAGAGTCCCATGATTACCGATGGGTATGGTCTGAGGTCCATAGGCTGATGGGGAAATCCCAATATAAACAGGGATATTCTTCTATATGGGATAATCCACGCATCTTGATAGGTAAATATTTATTTTGCTGGGAGCCTTGGCAAAGAAATGGCATAGGTGTAATTGATGATTTATATATGGATACAACTTTTAAGTCATATCAGGAGTTGGAGAATCAATTTAATGTGATGGGTAGGGGTGAATTTTGGAAATATCTTCAACTAAGAAGTAGTGTTGGAAGTGTGTTCAACCTTAACAGGGGTATAGAGGAACCTAATATGTTGAAAACAATTTTTGACTGGCCACCGACAATGCATAGGGCTTCAATAATTTACAAAAATATAATGGAATTACAAAGTGCAAAGACTGAAAATCTTAGATTAATATGGCAAAGGGATTTAGGATGTGAAATAAGTGAAGAGAAATGGTCAAATATCATTTCCAAAGTTGGGTGGGCCACTAGGGATATTAAAAGCAAATTTACACATTACAAAATTATACATAGATTCTACTATACCCCTGTGAAACTGTTTAGGATGGGCTTGGTGGAAGACAAACGGTGTTGGAAATGTAAAGGGGAAGATGGTACATTTTTACATGCCTTTTGGGAATGTCCTGTGGTTGTGCCTTTCTGGAAAGAGGTACTGGGGAAACTTGGAGACTGGATGGGGCTAATACTACCAGAATGCCCAAGGTTATGTCTCTTGGGAGATCGCACAGTGCTGCCACAGGGGGTCACCAAGGCACAACATGCAATGGTGACTGCAGGCCTTATTACTGCAGCTAGGTTGAAACTGAGAAACTGGAAGAGCTCTGCTACGCCAGAGATCACAGACTGGACCCAACTTATGACTGAAACGGCATCTTTGAATACTCAATTGCCAGGAGGAATAACGTCAAAGGGAAGTTCCATGAGATATGGGACTATTTCTATTTGTATATCAAAGGATTGTTGTAACATTTTGTATTTGTACATTACATATGATATAACCACGAGTGTCAACAACAGAGTGTGGAGGGGTGTTGTCCAGGGTTTCTTTATTTTATTTTTTGACTGCTAGGTGTGTTTTGTTTGTTTGTTTTTTCTTGTCTTTTTCTTTTGTGTAAGTCATGTGGATTTTGTATGCTTTATTTAAAATCATTAAAAAACTTTGATTGCCTTTTTGATAGAAGTTGCATGGTGATTGGTGAATGCAGGAAGTTACAACTAGGCAGTGGTGAAATTGAAGCCAATTACTTTGCAGATTTAGACTATTAATACAAAACAAACATTAACTGAGAACGGTTGGTTTTCTGCCAGAACTTGTGTATATTAGAGGACAATATCTATTATCTGACACATGCTAAAAGAGGCAGATTTATGCCTTGCCGGTTCACCAGCGCAGAAGAGACTGATCTATGGCTCTATTGGCTGTGTATTTGTAAATTTGAAATGTATGTAGGATATAAGAGTAATAATCCTATAGCATTTTGACTATAGTAAGATTTTGAATTCCTTACTTTTGCACACACACACACACACACACACACACATTTATGGCCTTTACTTTTCCGCCACCTAGAGCAATTTGTTAGATATTACATGCTCATAGTGATGAGCCTGTGGGAGGTTGATTTCCTGGCAATCCTTCATCATAAATGATTACTGTATTATTATTGTTGTGTTATTGTGTTAATTGCCATGGAGAATGTGTTGGGCCAGGGGTGGATTATACATTTTGACTTATATCATCTATTTGTGCGTTGAGTTTAGGGAACCATCAACCATGTAATTTGGGGCTGAGCCAAAGATGCCAACCTTGTCTTCTGGCCAGAGGCCGCCAGTACTATAGACAGTAATGTCAAAGTGTGATCAATCGATCGACTGTCTGGATCGATCGATCGATCGATGGACTGTCTACTCTGGATCGATCGATCGATCGACTGTTTGGATCGATCAATCGACTGTCAGGATCGTTCGATCGATCGATCGACTGTCTCGATTGATCGATCGATCGACTGACTGTCTGGATCGATCGATCGACTGTCTGGATCGATTGATCGACTGTCTGGATCAATCGACTGTCTGGATCGATCGATCGACTGTCTGGATCGATCGATCGACTGTCTGGATTGATCGATCGATCAACTGTCTGGATCGTTCGATCGATCGATCGACTGTCTGGATTGATCGATCGACTGTCTGGATTGATCGATCGATCAACTGTTTGGATCGTTCGATCGATCGATCGACTGTCTGGATTGATCGATCGAATGTAGGGATGTTAATAGTTAATAGATTAATCGCCGCTAAGAAATTAGTCTGTAGTCATTAAGAGTTAATAACTAATCTAAATGTATATAGATTTATGCAGTTTATCATCTGTGAATGTAGCTGTCTGCATGCGCGTGTGGCAGAGGAACGCACATACAAAGATGCCATTGCCTGGCCCTGTATCGTCAATGGTCAAATAAATATTTGATTAAGGAATATAATATGCCTTTTGTATTATTTCTGTATATCAGCTAAATGTATATTTGTATGTTAGACATTGAGGGAAATTAAGATTCTCAAGATTTTTTACAAAAACGCTGCTTATCAACTAACCGGTTAATTGATTGATAAGCTTATCAAAACGTATCAATTAACTATTAATGCATTAATCAATAATTCACATCCCTAATGGAATGGATCGATCGATCGACTGTCTGGATCGATCGATCGACTGTTTGGATCAATCGATCCAGACGGTCGATCGATCGATCGACTGTCTGGATCGATCAACTGTCTGGATCGATCGATCGATCGACTGTCTGGATCGATCTGAACACAAGGCTGCTGTACTTTATACCTCATACTAAGCATTTAAAGTATGAGGTATAAAAGTACAGCAGCCTTGTGTTCATAGTTCATACAACAAAAAGATTGGGTCCAGACAGTCGGCTGATCAATCGATCCAGTCTCCAGACAGTCGAATGATCGATCGATCCAGACAGTCGATCGACTGTCTAAAGTACAGCAGCCTTGTGTTCATAGTTCATACAACAAAAAGATTGGGTCCAGACAGTCGGCTGATCAATCGATCCAGTCTCCAGACAGTCGAATGATCGATCGATCCAGACAGTCGATCGACTGTCTAAAGTACAGCAGCCTTGTGTTCATACAACAAAAAGATTGGGTATTGGGTAAGACTCGAGTAAGACTGACGTTATGTATCTTTCACTGCTTCGTCTCAACTATTTCTCTATGGCTCTGGTCTCAGCCACCGCGGTGTATTTTCTCTTTTCTGACATTCCGTTTCTCTCCAAAGTTGAATGTTGCCACCACTGTTGGAGCAGCCATAAACTACACAGGTTCATCCCGATGTTCTGGGCATCTTTGTAAAGTTATAGTGTTAAAGAGTAGGTAAAATGTTTGAGCGGACTAACATCAGTCACTTTCCCATTCAATGTAGTATAGAAGACCTGGCTGTTCACACCGCAGATATGTCGTCTCTGCCTACAGGAAATACAGCGCGTTACGTGTTCGAGT
>NC_139715.1:19985668-20048168 GCF_964188405.1 Protomyctophum parallelum | reverse complement strand
CTTGAGTTCATGGAGATTATTTTTTAGTTTTTGTCACATTCCTGAGCCTATATATACTTTGGTGACCGGGGTCATGGGTCAGTAGGAGACTCAGTAGGAGACCAGTCTCCTGTACCGGAGCCAGCTATCACATTATTGGCTTAGGAATGCAAAACATCTCCAAGACACTTCATGGGGTGTGTAATTGATAGAAAATAGCCCAAGCTGTCAAACTGGTGACGACTTGTAGAGTTCTCAACGGGTCTGAAAATTAAGGCCCAAACTGGGCCCTATACCTGTTCCGGCCCGAGGCCCGGCCCGGCTCAACTCATTTAAGCGTTGGGTGACTCGGTATAGGGTCAGGTTTGGGCAGAATTTGGGAATCCTGTATCACAGTATAACATTTTAACGCCAGTCAGAACCATTTTCATAATGGATAAATACACAAACTGAATTATTATTTTTATTAAAATAATAGCAATATGTTATATATATATTTATTTTTTCCCCCTTTTTTTTCCCCGAGGCCTGCCCCGGCCCTACTAATTATCATAACTTTCGTCGGGCAGGGTCGGGTTCGGGCAGAATTTGAAAACGGCTTGGGATGGATTTGACCACGATTTGACCATACGGCACTATTTGCAAGATGGTTGTTTCTTTTTTTTTTACAGAAAACACGGATTGGGTCCAGTGTTGTCATCATGTGTTTGGATGTTTGGATGTTCCAAAACATCTATTCAACTGTAAAGTCTGCAGTCATAATAATAACGGATTCTGTTTCAGGATAAACATGTCAGCACAGGCACATTTCTGTCAATATTTTGTCCACATCTGAATGACATTATCTATGGTCAAGAAGCTGTTGGCCACACACTCTCATCAACGTGCACGCACGCGCGCGCGCACACACGCTCTCTCTCTCTCTCTCACACACACACACACACACACACACACACACACACACACACACACACACACACACACACACACACACACAGAGTGGGTGGGTGGGTGAGTGTGTGTGACGTGTCCATGCATGCATGCCGTGTGACGTCCCCCACACCACTCCCTCGGCTCATTCAACACCAACAGACATACAGCCGCGCGCCATGCGCTTTCACTGATCAGAGCGCAACAGGAGCGCGTAAACTATACTACAACACGGACTTCACCTGGAAACACGACCGGCACCTATACATACATACCTATAGCTATTAGCTACATTCTTGGAGAAAATAAGTTGTGGAAAAGTAGGGAACTTTATATATTTCACCTTTAAAAAAAGAGAGATTGTAAATTGGGACTTTATCCGCGAGGAATGATGCCTGCGTTTCGCGCAACAAATCGAGGTAAACTATTATGATACAATCCATATGTTTGGACAACGACCATGCATATACATAGAATTAGCCCACCCACGTGTTTCTTTGGACTTTTATACATTTTGTTTCGTGGACCCTCTTGCAGATTATGTGGAATTACATTAACGTTTCATATTTCGCATTGTATATACCGTTTGATGTGATCATCATCCAGGGGCGGATTTTGGCACCAAACAGATAACTGCATCTAAAACACATGTATTGTATTTATTTGTATAGCCTATACATCTGTTTTTTTTTGGGACTTCCTTAAATGTATTTTTGGACGGAAAAACGAACGAACGAACGACTGAGTCACAGTTGGTTGTTGGTGTACTGTCTATACTTTCAGAAGCTGTTGCGCTGTTGGAGAATATGACCGACTCATCTTTGGTGTTTTGGTCAGAAAACATTTCCCTCCTGCTGCCATGGTAGGTGAGTCAGTATGCTGATCGTTGCAAGTGAAAGGGAGAAATGTGTCAACACGTTTTAATTTAATACGACTGAGGCTGAGCATGTGGTGGAATGTTGCCTATATTTATTCACACGTTGGCTATATGTTCACTTCAGTTCAGTGTTCAAGAACAATTTTGGGGTAGACTACTTTACTTTAGGCACTTGAGTAGGCCTACGTTTTTATTTTATTTTTGATAGGCGCCTAACTTCTACTCCATATCTCAGAGGCAAAAGTTGTAAGTTTTTTTAATCCACTACAATTATTTGACAACGTTAGTTTACTACTTTGCAGGTTTAGATTATAAATAGGGTAAAAAACATACATTAATGATTAAGTGATAAATGATGATTTGCTAATAGGTTAGGATACCTAACATCACATCAGCCATTAGCTGCAAGATTGAAGTGATGAACACAACACATCAATATGTATTACTGTTATCTAAGATTGTATTGATTCTTAGATTGTGTTCTGCACGAGTACTTTTACTTTGGTGTTGTAGCAAGTCTATTGTACTGCAAATACTTTTTGAATACAGGATTTTTACGTCTAAATGAATATTTACATTGCATGCTATTGCTATACTTATTAATTTAGTAGAAAAAGTAGGCTACTTAATCCAGCAACACTAGCTGCGGTTGAATCTGTGTATTTCCATACAGAGAGTCATTCACGATGATGATGATGATTCACATCATGTCACTTTTATATGACTTGCTGCAAATAAGGCCTATTTGAGAAAATGAAGCCTTATTTAGTCACTGGTGATCTTTAAAAGACATTGAGAATTTTGCTTCACAGCTCTGAGCTCATGGTTAGTTGAATTAAACGGGTGCAGTACTTAGTTTAGACAGTTTTTGGTTTAGACTAGTCATTGGTTAGACCAGTCATTAGTCCTACATCTACAACCTATCTCAAACCCTCACCCTAAACCTAACCTCCCATGAGGCAGCACACCTAAACCTAACCGTAACCCATGTCTAACCAATGCTATGTCTAACCAAAGTATGCCTCCCGAATTAAACATTGGAATTAACTTGTAAGTGTTAAAAGTATCCGGATATGGCACTGAATAACAGGTTTATGATTACCTGGAAAACAGGTTAAAGACGTTTAGAAAACAGAGACAGTGAATGTAGCGTTCTTTAACTATTTCTTCTGGTTATATGAGAGAACAGTCAGAACACAATGCATGCGCAATGCATGCGCTTAAGACACTGACTACTCTCAAGTTTCAAGAGACACAGCTTTGACCTCAAGTCTTGCACTGCTACCTAATAGTGGGCATCACAGAAACAACTCTATTTTCACATCTTTAACCCATTCCGACCTGAGATCAGATTCTAAAAATGTCTTCTACAGTTTTCAGTTTTCTGAAAAAGCTATGTTTCTATGTCAGTCGTTCTTTGATTTTTCAAAAATAGCAGACCTACAAGCTCGTAGTGCGCCACTCGGTGGCGCGCTATGAGCTTGTAGATCTGCTATTTTTCAATAGCTAAAGCATAACATAATGCTATAACACCAAAAGGGGTTCCCGCCCAAAATGGGTTCATCAGCTTGCAGAGCTGATCAATGATGAGACTTTCTAGTCTAGTCATGTGGCAAGATTTTCATGATTGGCTGGCCTCTAAAGCCAATGGGAGACTAGCCCTATACGGCCAATGGCACACTAAGGCCCAAACCACACCAGCTGCAACTCCTTGCAACAAAACAAACCACACCAATGCAACTCCTTGCAACGGCCATTGGGAATAATGGTTGCAAGGAGTTGCATGTTGCAAGGAGTTACATGGTGACCCTCTGGTGTGGTAACTGTGGTTAGGGCTTAAGCCTGCTCTCCTCTCCCCCACCGCATCATAGAGACTGAAAACGTGACTACAGAAAGCCCCACTAAGGTACAATATGCAAGAGAATGGAATGCATGCTGATATATAATGACTCGAGTCATTTCTTGTTTTGTTTCTATCAGGTGCCAAAGGTGGACATAAATTCATAAGCGGTTGAGCTAAAAAAAGAAAAAAGCATTGTTTTGTTTGGAACGGCCACCCAGCCAACCAAGATGGACTACGACTCGTGCCATCGCAAGGAGTACATCGACGCCAGACACAGCCCGCTGATCAGCGCCATCATGTTCGCCGCGGGGGTCTTCGGAAACGTCGCCGCCCTGGTGCTCCTGGAGGTCCGACGCAGGCGCTCTCAGGTAGGGATGTTAATCGTTAATTGATTAATCGCCGTTAAGAAGTTCTTCAATGAATAGAAAATTCTGCGGTTCCATCATTGGGCGGTTTTCTGTGACTGTAATGCTGTCTGCGCGCGTGTGCGTGGCCGAGGAACGCACATGTGGGCCGGTTAGAAGCCAGTAGCCACATAAACGTCTCTGCTATTGCATGTGATGTGACAGACAGAAAGAAAGACAGTGCACTTTTAATTCCTCATACAAAGATGCCATTGCCTGGCCCTGTATCTCAAATGGTCAAATAAATATTTGATTAAGGAACATAATATGCCTTTCTGTATATCGTCAAAATGTCGATTTTTCATTGAGGGAAATTAATTTATGAAGTAATTATTTTTTATTTTTTAAATGCCACTTATCAACTAACCGGTTAATCGAACGTTAAGGTTATCAATTATCTTCTTTTTTTCACATTTCTTTTTGGCTTTTGTGCCTTTATTGATCGTTACAGTGAAGACAGACATGCAGCAAAAGGCCGTCATGAACGGGACTAGAACACACCACGTACTGTCAGGCCAGAGCCTACAGTATATGTGGCATGCGCCTGGACCGCTAGGCCAGCGGGCACAGCTCAATTATCAATTTATATGAATTAATCGATAATTCCCATCCCTATACTCGCAGGCGCGCCGCTCCCTCTTCCACGTGCTGGTCACGTGCCTGGTGGTGACGGACCTGGCCGGCACGTGCCTGGTCAGCCCGCTTGTGCAGCTGTCCTACCATCTCAACACCACCATGGTGGCCATGGTGGTGACGGGCAACTCCACCTCGCACATGGCCTGCAAGTACTTTGGCTTCAGCATGACCTTCTTCAGCCTGGCCACCCTGTCGCTGCTGTTTCTCATGGCGCTGGAGCGCTGCCTCGCCATCGGCCACCCCTACCTGTACAGGTAATGATGGCCCATTAAGGCCAGAATATGATTAAAATCCTCTTGAGGGCATATTCACGCTGAGTCCGTTTGATTCAAACTGTTCCCGAATAGGCGAATACGATTGCCTGGTCCCCGCTGGCCATGATTCAGATTGGCCTTGATTCTTCCGTACCAGATTTATACACTTTAGTTCATTTAACTGTATTCAATGCTTTCACAATCACATTGCATCGATCCATATCTAGTACACTTCAATCGGTCAAGAGACTACCTTTATGTGGTCCCGGGAATGGTTGGGTGATCCGCTTCGGGGAACGCTACGCAGCATTCACACTACCACAACATCTTCCAAGTGGTCCTGAGTGCGCACCCGGGACCATAGTGTGAATATGCCCTTAAACACTTTTAAAGCATTATATGGACTGGCCCCACTTCATCTTACTGATCTTCTGCCCCCCGAGGACAATGTGAGACCTCTCAGGTCCTCTGACAAAAAACGTCTTCTAAAAATTCCCGGGACCAAGCTAACGACAAAGGGTGACCGGAAACACTGAGTCAGTCGACATTTTTGTTTCGTAAACATTTTCCCCATGTTATCCGACTCTCTTGTTTATGTTTTGTTTTAATCCTTGTTGTACTGTATTTTTTCATTATTACACTATTATGTCTTGTTTTAACTATTAATATTGTTTAAATGTACTGACTTGCAGCCAGCACGTCACCAAGAAGTGCGGCTACATCACCGTGCCTGCCATGTTCCTGGCGTGCGCGCTCTTCTGCCTGCTGCCCTTCGTGGGCTTCGGCGACTACGTGCAGTACTGCCCCGGCACGTGGTGCTTCATCGACATGAACCCGGCGAAGGGCGTGCACCGCGCCTACGCCAACCTGTACGCCACCGTCATGCTGGCGCTCGTGCTCTCCATCGTGGCGTTCAACGGCTTCGTGGTGTACCACCTGGTGCGCATGTACCAGCGGCGGCGGAGGAACTGCGGCTCCGTGATGTCGACGAGCGCGCGCTCCAACATGAGCGGCGGCGAGCGGCGCGGGGCGTTGTCCATGGCCGAGGAGGTGGAGCACCTCATCCTGCTCGTCTTCATGACCTTCATCTTCATCATATGCACTCTGCCGCTGGTGGTGAGTGAGCGAGAGAGAGAGCACTTACTGTACTGTTACTGTACTCCACACACAGATTGATTTCTCTTGACTGTCCGTCCGCACACGGTCAGTAATGCCTGATTTATATTTGGTTGTGCCGCGCAACGAAAATAGACGATCTTCAAACTCACAACTTAAAAAGTTCTACGAAAATAGTACGGCTGTCAAACGATGAAAAATTGTTATCAAATTAATCACAGTTTAAAAATATATATTAAACATGATTAATCACCATTCGAACTCTGTATATTGTTGTGGGAATGGAAAGATAAATGACAGAAGGCGGATATATTTAACATACGTATGTTTTATACTTTGGATCTATCTAGGGTTGCCAACTATTAGATTTTCAAATAAGGGACATTTCCCTTTGCGCCTAATGGAGGGGAAAGGAACTGGTCGGAATAACGTGTCCGTTCCACGCGCTACGTCCGGCCGGGGAAATTCCCCTCTGTCAGGTGAAAAGAAGCAGCTCATGCATAGAAGGAGGCATGAGGTCAGTCCGCTGCCCCCCCAGGTTGGCAGAGGAAGTGTAGCGCCCAGGATTACATTAGATAATTGGCACTGGGTGAAAAGAAAACTGGGTTACAAAATCGTGGGATAATTTTTTTTCCCGTGCACGCGGCGAAGCCCGGGAATAAGGGAAAATTGGTATCCCTTATTTGAAAACTTTATAGAAAAATTGGGTCATTTCCGGTCAAACCCCCCCAATTTCAGGTCTAAATTACGTTAATCAATTACATTAAATTAAACAACACAGTACAATCTTTTGGCTTCCAGCGACCCCACATTGTTTCTTCAGGAACAATATTTCTAGTTGTAATATTGTAATTGTAATATAATATTATATAATTAATATCAAATACTACCTGACCTGTATTGACATGTAGGCCTATGAGCTGTTTGAGAGTGTAAAAGTGCTATATAGTATGCATTATGTTTATTATGAATAAATATTAGTCATTACATCTACTTGCATTATAATATGATTTAGTTGATTTTAATGGTTTAAAAAATAAATATCACGGTGTATCAGTGTTGGGGTACTTAATTAGTAATTACATTGACCATTTAGCAGTATGAAATTGACAAAAAAATAAATCTAAAAGTTAGTAAAGGTATGATTTGGAAAGTATACATGACTTGAATGAATCTGCAGTCTGCACTGACCTAAAACTTTGCTCTACCCTAAACCTTCCAACATATAGTTCATGCCATAAGGTTTTATAGGTTTAACAAACAGCATACAAAATATTAAGCCTTAAATGTCAAATGTTCAAATCATAAACTTGACCTTATTTCAGACCATTTTACAAAGCATACAGGCTTCTCAGTACCCACTCATCTGGTTTAAATTCACATTTACAGTTACTAAGCCAGTGGTTCCCAAAATGGGGTCCGGAGACCCCCAGGGGTCCTTGAGTGAGTTCCAGGGGGTCTCCAGCTAAATGATACTTTGGAACCAAATGGACCCTTATGGGTCTGTAACTCTGAGAGTGCAAGTCCATTTGGTTCCATTTGTATACTCTCAGAGTTAAATTAACATAGATTTTACAATATAAATTGGGGGTCCCAGAGGTAGAAAACTAAAATTAAATTAAACGGGTTGAGAATCACTGCTAGAGCCTTATCTTCTCTTATGGGGGTCCATGGCATTATGTTTTCAATTGGGGGTCCGCAGGCTCATTAGTGTCAATTTGAGGGTCCTTTAGCCCTGGTCCAGTGCTTACAGCGGGGGTCCTTGACATGAAAAAGTTTGGGAACCACTGCTCTACAGTTGCTTGATGAACAAGGAACTATATGTGTCCCTGTCAGGGCTAACTGGCACATGACAGCACAGTCCTTTGCAATTTGCAACTCTAGATTTATTATAATGATATGAAGTGACTTGCCATAAACCATCCATTGACTCCCCATTCATCCAATTTGCATCTGCTTGTATTAAACGACATTAAACTCACCAACATTGCAGCTGTAGGGAAAGGTTGAATATCCACTTTCAAACTGCAAAGCTTTTGTTTCATAAAAATCCACCAAATATTTTTCCCACTCAGCTCTGCACTTGGTTTTTCTTCTTTTTTAGTTATATCTCACTACTAGAACTTTCTGACTCTGAGGTAGATAAGATGTTTGGCTGTCAACACAACAGCGTCCATTTGTTTTTTCAATGTTGTGGACCGGCGGAGCCTGGTGAAATAGTTGCTAAGATACGATACTGCATAGTGATTGGCTCTGCTGCATGCCTATGAAGAGTACTGACCAATGAGCTGTGCCTAGCGCCTTTCTAGACACCAGGTTCCATGTCTTCCTCCTGTTCCCATAGCTCAGATGGCTGCCCCTTCTGCTTGTGTGTGTATGTGTGAGTGTCCGACTGTCCGCATGTGAGCGACTGAGAATCACCATAACGCGCTGTCATTCTTCCACGACCCCAAAATACGGGATTAAGTGCGTCCCGTATCGGTTCATTACGGGACAGGTTTTTTAGTTGTCAAATACGATACAAACCCGTATTTTACGGGACGGTTGGCAACCCCCGAGCGATGACTAGTGCAGAGCAGATTAGTGGGATTACGGGATGCATCTAAGCATGCATTAATTGTGTTAACCTTTTTTAATCTCATTAATTTCACAAATTAACTAACTCAGTTAACTCAGTGATTTTGACAGCCGTAGAAAATAGATGATCTACAAGCTCAAAGGCTCACCGAAAATAGACGGCCGACAAGCCGCATTGTTGTGAGCTTGTAGGTCGTCTATCTTTGGTCCACGACACCTGCCCTGCACGCAACGCAACTACGAATTTAAACAGAGCATAATGCAGGGCTACTCCTACTGTACACATACTGCACACACGTGACATGTTAATATGCAGACACACATACCTTACAGGTCCTTCTTTACATTCCCTGACATTAAGTACCACTCAGGACTTTAATGTGTGCATGAATCTCTCGGCGCACGCACGTGTGCACACACACACACACACACACCCCCACCCCAAAGGCAGCGTGACATCCAGATGTCAATTTCGTTCTTGTCAGACATGATCACCAGCTGCTGATTTCAGACACTTGGGGTCAGTTAAGATCATTAGGGCTAAAGGGCTAGTCACCATTACTTAAGACAACAGGTCAGAGGGCTCGATCAATGCACTGATTGATCCCAAGCTTTCAGGACGCTGTGTGTTTGCTGTGGATATGTGGGAATACGTAACCGTAGATATGCAATGCATCACCACAGCACACCTGTTTTCTCCCCAAATGAGTCATTGCTGATTCCACCACACGTGTGGCGTGCTGAGCAAGCACACTGCTGTGCCCTGAGACAAGTCCAGGTGTGCCTTGAGACACATGCATTACAGTATATACATTATACAACTATACACAAGGTTATGCATATTCTTTTCATGTACTACAGTATATCAGTAGTTTGTGTGCACTAATTGTCCAACACAGAGGCAAATACATGATCTACAAGCGCTCAACACGCTGTATATGAATGAATACAGGACAGGTGTGTCCTCCTGAGATTTGGACGTGCCCATTGTTGGGCCTTGGTTACATACATATGGAGTCAGCAAACTCTTCTCACCCGAAGACAGTGAGACGTTTCACAACAAGGCGAGCGTGAAGTTCACCGTGGGGTTAATGCCGACTCCTCCAGGTCTCGCTCCATGCTGAACAGATCATTCCGATAAGTGTGTTGTTTCTGATAATTTCCCTCAAAGACTAGCCTGCCTGCTGTTCCCGAAACCAATCGGAGCTCATGATGCCACTGTGTGTTTGACGTCACAAAACAGAATGACCTGCGGCCATGAAAGCCTGAACAGTCTAGGACATGCCTGGTTAAGTACCGCGGTGCAGCTGAGAGTGAGACGCCGCTATCGGGCAGCGTGCCAGAGATGGCTGATAAAGAAAGAATTAGGAGCAATGACCACATCATAATCTTAGCTTATAGTTTTAAAGAGGTTCGACTGAAATGTTATCAACTTGGGTTAAGACCAGAACATCATGTCAATGTGATTAGTAGGGGATTGTCTGTCTGCACCTACAGTATTGCAGGCATTACTGACACTGGCATATGATTTGGCCAGTCTGTCTGTCATTCGCGTAACGGATTCATTCTGTGGAGGATGTTGCATTGTCGAGTTGGCTCATGACGTGGAAGAAGAGTCCCCCAAATCTAGGATGCAGTCCTAGGGCTATATCTTGCGCAACCCCTTACCCCCTGATTTGCCATTGTTTTACTATTTTGAAAGGCCTTTTTAAATAGTTCAAATAGGCAATCTACAAGCTCACAACGTGTCAACGTAGATCGGCTAGATGAACTATTTTAAAATGTTTTTCAAAATAGTAAAAGATTTCATACGTTTAGGGATAAGGGGTAAGGCAAGATAGAGCCCCTATTATTCATCACTTATGTCTGCTCACTAGTCCAGTTCGCACATGTTCTTGGGGCTTGGATATATTTGTTAGTTTTTTGTTTAACGAAATCTAATTTGGAAGAAAAGACGAGGTGACAATTTGGTAAATTATATATTCTGTGGAGAGCTCAACGAAAGTACTATCACCCTCATATTATTATTTATTAATATAAAGCCTGATATCTAGTAGTTTAGGCGGGGTTGCTGTGATGATGGTTGATGATACAGACAGTGCTGGGCTGAGTATACTTACATCATCATCATCCTTTGATTGGCGTCATGATCTTAGATGCCACGTCACGAGTGCCGTGTCTCTGGAGAATGTGTCAGGAAATGTACACAGTCTGTTTCCTCTGGTCGATTGGGGGAGCTACAAGAAGGACATTAGATATTATTTGATTGCACGGTAGCAGTGTCCAGTGTCCACGGGAAGATTGCTCTACCTTGACGTGCTCTAGTTGTATAGTTACTGGACACAGTTCACCATAGATCTGTTCTTTTGATTTTTTTTCCAGATGTTCTTAACCCATTCTGGGCGGGAACCCCTTTTGGTGTTAGCATTATGTCATGCTTTAGCTATTGAAAAAATAGCAGATCTACAAGCTCATAGCGCGCGCTACGAGCTTGTAGGTCTGCTATTTTTGAAAAATCGAAGAACCACTGACATAGAAACATAGCTTTTTCAGAAAACTGTCAGGATGTAAAAGACATTTTTAGAATCTGATCTCAGGTCAGAATGGTCCACATAAGAAGTATCCTTAGGTTTTGTACCATACAAATGGTGTTGCAGCTCTTTCTTCATAGTGACCCATTTGAATGTTATCAACCAATAATCACCAATATGTTCTTATCAAGACCATGCAATGGAGCCAGTATGGACATTTCCCACATTCCTAGTGCTACCGCGAGGCAACTAGGAAACGCGAAAGTGAAATGACTGCCGCCAAAGCGAAAACATGTGAAACAGCGCAACGACAACTTTGCGTCAGACAATGGCTGACGTCGTCGTCAATACTGTATGTAGGAAATGTCCATACTGTCTTGATAAGGGCCGATGACAGAGATTAAATCATCTAATAACATCCGAAACCGCTATCATAGTCCATGTCTCAAGTCTAAGTCTAAGTAAGACTAGCTCATTTTAACTCAATGCTGATACAGAACACTGTACTGTATTGCTTCCTAAGAACATCTATTTTTACATGGCCAGAGATTCTAAGGGAGGCAGTAAACATTAGTACCGCACAGACATGGACATGATTGGTATCTGGAACCAAATGCCAGAAGCCGTAGGAAATTGCTGATAACCACGTCATAAAACATATGAAAATGTCAGTGGGAGAATCATATACAATAAAAGACTGCAAGCGGAAGGCTTTATCTTTCCCCGTGTGTGTGTGTGTGTGTGTGTGTGTGTGTGCGCGCGCGCGCGCGCGCGCGCGCGCGCGCATGCATACGAATGTGTCGCTGGCATTTTGCGGAAATACAGCCATTCATAAATTGTACAATAGACTATGGGCTGCCAGGGCTGGTTGTAATGCCAAGGCCATGATAGGGAATCCCAACGGTCCACTGCACTGCAATGTTGTTGTTGTATTTATTAAAGGTGAGACCAGAATATGATGACAGTTTTTGACCACTAAACCTCTATAATTATACTTAGTTGTACGACAAGTAGTGTAAATACTAGCCAATCTACAAGTTCAACGCATTGAATCATGTCATGTTGTGAGCTTGTAGATCTGCTATTGCCTGATTTACAAAACAAAAAGCATTTTGAAATCCACTAAAGAGACACCAGGATGTAGTTAATAGGATCTCCTATGAGAACCACACCAGTCAGCATTCTACATGTAGAACGTCTAGCTTTCTGCATTACAATTACAACCAGCTAGTCTATCCAGTATAGCGCGTGACATCGTCATTGTACCTGAAAGTTATGCGGGAACGAAAGAGTGGCAAAAAACTACTTTCTACCTCCGACAGCCCATGCCTCCAAACAGGCAAGTCATATCTGATTGCATGAAACGACCTTAAATAAGTAGCATTGCCGAGCCATGAGGCCCATAGGGCAGGAGCCTATCTCCTGTTTCTGTAGCGTGAGGCAGCTTGATGTACAAGTACACCCCCTGGACATGACCCTAGTATGTCGCAGGGACTTACCCCCAATACAACCCTTGATGCTGAGTGTCAAGTAGGCACTGGGTCTTTGGTATGACCCGGCCGGGGGTCTACTTTAACATTATTTCTATCTTATCTATAATTTATCTTCTTACATATTTATTTAAACTTCATTTAAGCTTTTTTCATTTTGTCAGTACCGTCTCTACAGAACATGTACCACCCAATATTCAGAGTACAAAAATATGAGTAAAAAAATAAACCCCTCTTGATCGTCTTGATTCTAGTGAGGAGGTAAGAGCTTATAGGTCAGCTTTGCTAGCCACAGATCATGTGACCAGCAGTGGCACAGCTGGACGTGTCAGAACGGACCCCTGGGGGCTGGCATGATTTGAATCTTCACACTGATGTTGATTTTAGGAGCCCCAGGCTATCACACAGGTCCCCAGGTCAGCAGATGTGAGCTCTGTTTATCTCTAAAACCTGACACCCGGGCTCAAACCAGTCTCCAGACATAATGGAGCCCTCAGTTGGAGACACTGCCCAAGAAGTGGGAATTAAAGGAATACAGAATAATGCATTCTCATAATAATCTCATAATTCCCTCTCACGTGTTTCTCAGCAATCCATAACTGAGGGGTTGGTTGACCTCCACGTTTCACGTTGTTCTGTTGTCTATTGAATTAGACTGTGGTGGTCGCCCAGGGCTCTACACTTTGTCCACTCTGTAGAAGGGTATCATAATCTGTTTAAAGTCCACTTTCGAGGCACCACTGGGTTGGACTGGATCCTGCATGGCTTTTCTTCCACCGCAAACGGTCCATGGCCACTTTTCTGGTCGATGCCAAGTGCAAGAATTACTTTCTTCACCCATTCATTAAGTCATTTGTTTCCTCTCGTAATACCACCACCTCTCCTCACCACATGCACTCCAATCCTCTGTCGCAGCTCTGCACTCGTCTAGCACTCTCTCAGTGACACACGGGCCACACATCCATCTAATCATCCTCACCATCTCCGTTCTGTCCAGCTTCTTCTCTTCATGCTCCAGCCTCCACGTACACTTTCCCTTTCATCTTTCCCTTTCATCTTCAGGGATGGGGCTCTTAGCAGGAAAATAACCGACCTACAAGTTACCATTGGTGTTGTGTTGAGAGTGAGACCATGTCAGGGCAGTGCAGCGGGGAGGCTGTGATGGGTACCTGAAGAACAGCTTTCTCCAGAGTGTGGTGTCAGTGCCTCATCAGTACTGTTCCTAATATAGACGTGTGGATTAGAAAGTGGGGTGACATCAATGTTATAAATGACCTCTCCTCTCAGTGATTGAACTGGAGGTGCTTTGAAGAATCCGTTTGCCCTGACAGTCTGTCTTCTGACACCCGTCTTTTATTCTCTTAGTCTGTCCACTGTCCTGGCCATCTGTCTGTCTGCCTGTTTGTCTCCCTGACCAAACCTCCAATGGTACCCTGTAATCTGTATCCATACTGTACGACATGCATATTGTCTCTCTTTCGGGGCCGTTCACTTTGTGAACATCAACAAGTTCCTGGCAGTGGCCTCAAAAGCACAATACAGCCTTCGCGTGTCAGAAAGTTTGCACATGGGTCAGAATATTGAAAAAAGCGATCTCACGGCTGCATAACACGGCTGAGACATTATATAAATATAAGCTGTGGATTTGGTAATGTAATATCTCGCTCAGAGGTCAGGACACGCATTATGCGTATTCATTGGCAATATCCTAATGCACACATGAGGCGTGATCGAATTACAATATTGTGCATACAGTATATGAAGCTAGACGCGACCTGTGTGTCCCCTTGACTTTATATCCCTCATCATCTCTGATGGCGTTAATAATTAAAAAGGCAGACTGGTCAGAGAAACACACAGAGGGAGACACCTGCATCTATACTGTATTATTATCACATGAATGGTACTATAAAACATTTTAATTCCAATCAAAAGTGAAAGACAAGCACAATATTGGAGCTTTGATGGGTTCCCCCTCTTACTCACAGCAAGACTAGATTTTCGCAAAAAGAAAACATAATTTAGTTGGTATGCTAATGCTTCTGAGATCTAAGGGATTTTAGGTTATTTCCTGTCTCTCTCTTGCCATGAAAAACGTTGAGAGATAGTGAAAGAGAACCACGGAACAATACAAGAGATGAAACAAAATGAGAGGGTGTTTGTCAGCAACTCACTCAACCATGCTCTTTTTCACTCATTGCGGTTTTAAAGATAAAATCAAAATGGAAATGGTGCAAGTACAAGTTCAACAGTTCAAGAGTTTCATTTATCTGCAACAAGTTCAATTAGAAGTACATTGGAATTCTTGCTCTAGCTCTTCAGCAAAGAATATTCAACATGAAAAATTACTATAAATTCTGCACTCTCCCTGTTGCTGCTCTTTCTTTACCTGTACCTATTCTGAACTTAATTTTACCTTGGTTTTTCCACATCCGCAATGATAAAGTATTATCTTGTTATAGTGCACATGTTAGCTCTGTGCTGTATTCAGAGATCTGCATCCCCAGGAACCTGAAGCAGTCGACTCTCTCCATTTCCGATGAGGCGCTTGTTTTAGTAGCCTAGGGTTAGTGGGGCTTTTTTGGCTGATACGTACGTTAGGGTTAACCTAATGGTTTAGGTATATCGTTTTTGTGAGGTTAGGGTTAAGGTTAGGTTTAGGCATAGTTTTTGCGAGCTTATATAACTACTTGCGTGCAGTCGAAATGAACACAGCAGAGCTACCCCACTGACGGCCCGGCAGGGTAAAACAAGTGCCCCATCAGGTTCCACGCTCTGTGAAAAAGGTCCATTTCCTTTCCCTCGCTGGCGATGGTGGAGTGGCTCCCCTTGCCTCTTTAGCATTAGGTCGCTGACACCCCGGTGTTAGGTGTGATATCCTCCTGCCTTATAGGCAGATCAGACCAATCACTGTGGCGTTAATTATGCAATCTCTGCCGTTTGGCCGTATAGTGGTGTTTACAATCAGTGCAGCCGTGTGTTCGGGTAACCCATTGTCAGTTACAGTATCCATGTTCCGATAGAGATGCCTGGGATTAGATCTTCCAACCTGGAGACAGTTTGGTTTAACCCATTTTGGGCGGGAACCATTTTGGTGTTAGCATTACGTTATGCTTTAGCTATTTTTGAAAAATCGAAGAACGACTGACATAGAAACATAGCTTTTTCAGAAAACTGTCAGGATGTAGAAGACATTTCGTAGAATCGAGCTCAGGCCTAAATGGGTTAATGGATAGTGTTGTTGAATACGGAGCTAAAATAAAAAAAACAACATCCTATAACAGTAGGCTATGTAACACTGATTGGCAATTCCATACTTACACTACTAGAAAACCCCCAAATCCATAAATTACACTGAAATCCTCCCCATAGGCGCCGTCTCCATTGAGACGACTCGGCCCCGTCCGAGTTGCAACCCGATAGAGATAATGGGGTGAAAGCCATGCCTCCGTCGCGGTCAAAACAGTAGTAGTGCTGTGTAATATGTACATTTTGGGGTTTTCTGGTAGTGTATGTACGGAATTGCCAATCTGTGTTTTCACCGTGTTTGGGTGAGATCGGGCTCCATCCAGAGACCTGTTTTCTTTGTAAGAAAAACTGCGGTGGGTCCATGAAGTCCATGTGGTGTTGATGTGTGCCTCCCATCGCTAGTTTCAACAGTCAGGCACACGCACACTTGCACGCACAAACGCACACATTCGTTTTATAGGCATACACATGTCCATACATACATAAACATAAATGTTCTCCCATACATGAACGCACACGAGCGCACGCACACACAAGCACACACACACTTTCCCTAACTCCGTTTCTTCTCATCACACCTCATCTGGTTGCGTTTAAAACTACATCAGTGTCATTAGCACCAAGCTGGTCTGATTCGAAACACCCTGTACCAAAACAAAACCCACATAACCGCACAGTTGTTTCCATATTTCTCATTGGCCCTTGATCCTTTGATACTGTATGTGTGCACATACTGTTGTGACGCCGACGCCTCTCATTAACAGATTCGGATTCAGTAACAGCAGCTGGAAACGAGCATATCAGTAGGGTTCATTCAAGCCTGTAGTTTTTAAGATTTCTTGTTTGGGAACAAAGTGTTGAAGGGACAGACCACACAGCTTACAGATTCCTCATCCTTACACTCCCTTAGGGACGAACACCCAGAAGGAAGGGTAAATCACACCAACTTCAGCTTCTCTTGAGCAAGCCACCCGTCTAGTGGTGTTATTCTTTTTGAGCAGTGGTTGTACTGTGTACTCTGACACTGTCAGCTGTGTATCTAATTGTGCTGAAAAGCAGCGCGCTTTGTAAACCTTTTCTGGATGAATTCAGATTAGGAGACACATATAGGAACTGCAAAGGCAGAAGGTTGAAGACAAGAGTTGTGCGGTCGTGTGTGTGTGTGTGTGTGTGTTTGTGTGTGTGTGTGTGTGTGTGTGTGTGTGTGTGTGTGTGTGTGTGTGTGTGTGTAAGTGAGCGTGACTACGCATCTTCCTCAAAATGCAAACTCATCACATGGCTTTCACTTCACTGGTATTTCACTGTATAGGTGACAACAAATCCATCCGTTTCCATGGAAGCAACCGTCACCGCCCGGCCCTGGGTTCCATTAACAGCCACCGTCCGGCCCTGGGTTCCATTAACAGCCACCGTCCGGCCCTGGGTTCCATTAACAGCCACCGTCCGGCCCTGGGTTCCATTAACAGTCACCATCCGGCCCTGGGTTCCATTAACAGCCACCGCCCGGCCCTGGGTTCCATTAACCGTCACCGCCCGGCCTTGGGTTCCATTAACAGTCACCGTCCGGCCCTGGGTTCCATTAACAGTCACCGTCCGGCCCTGGGTTCCATTAACAGTCACCGTCCGGCCCTGGGTTCCATTAACCGTCACCGCCCGGCCCTGGGTTCCATTAAGCGTCACCGTCCGGCCCTGGGTTCCATTAATCATCACCGTCCGGCCCTGGGTTCCATTAACAGTCACCGTCCGGCCCTGGGTTCCATTAACCGTCACCGCCCGGCCCTGGGTTCCATTAAGCGTCACCGTCCGGCCCTGGGTTCCATTAATCATCACCGTCCGGCCCTGGGTTCCATTAACAGTCACCGCCCGGCCCTGGGTTCCATTAACAGCCACCGCCCAGCCCTGGGTTCCATTAACAGTCACCGTCCGGCCCTGGGTTCCATTAACAGCCACCGTCCGGCCCTGGGTTCCATTAACAGTCACCGTCCGGCCCTGGGTTCCATTAAGCGTCACCGCCCGGCCCTGGGTTCCATTAAGCATCACCGTCCGGCCCTGGGTTCCATTAACAGTCACCGCCCGGCCCTGGGTTCCATTAACAGTCACCGCCTGGGCCCAGGCCGTAGCGTAACGGTCTGGGCACCGGACTGGTGATCCAGTCGCGGTGTGCCGCGGGTTCGACTCCCGGACCCGACACGGCCTTTACCGCATGTCATCCCCCCATCTCTCTCCCGTTTCCTGTCAGCCTACTATCTGTCCCTTAAAAAATCAATAAAAGGCGTAAGCCGCAAAAAAATATCTTAAAAAAAAAAAAAAAAAAAAACAGTCACCGCCTGGCCCTGGGTTCCATTAAGCGTCACCGCCCGGCCCTGGGTTCCATTAAGCGAACAGGAAATTAGCCGCTAATGAGGGTGGCTTAATAACGGGGATGGCACAACGATTCCGATTCCCCTTTAAGGAAATTAGACCGCAATTATCTTGGGAGTACATTGCCGGGACACTGTGAGTCATGTTAGAGAAAATACCCTGAATCCGTTTAGGAGAGCGAGAGAGTGTGAGTGAGAGGGTTTGTGTGTGAAATTCGGAGAAAGAGCAAACAAAAAGAGACGAGAGAGAGAGAGAGAGAAGGAGAAAGAGGGAGACAGAGGACTACTGTGCATGTGTACAGTACAGTACAGTGAATCATAGATGCCGTCTTAAAAGCATATTTTCATTATTTTCCCTTTACTGGACAAGGTTCCTGCCCAGACCCCAGAGAGAGCCTGTGTGGGAATTGGTGAACCTGTGAAGTTGTAGTCATCGCTTCCCTGGATTGTATTGGGCCGACTACAGCCACTTACAGTACTTCAGTCGGAATACTTGAACACGTTGTGTTCATTCCAGTGTTGATTTCGTCGACTAAACCTGTGACGCAAAAATGTTCGCCGACTACCTTTTTTCACTGGCGATGACTAAAACTATGACTATAAATATATACTGACAATTTCAATCAACAAATAAAAACTAGACTAAAAGGTCTAGTGGAGAGGAGATCCAGTAGATGTAATTTTATGCTTGGTTGCGCTCGGGTGTTGCGCTCTGAAAATAGCAGATCTACAAGCTCACAAGCTTGTAGATCTGCCATTTTCGGCATTCAACCAAGTGTAAAATCAGGCATTAATTTACGACGCCATCAAGGCCCGTCAAAACACCCTTTTTGTTGACAAAATCAACTATAGAGTTAGTCAACTAAAACTAGAGTGAAATTAAAAACTAAAACTAGAGTGAAATTAAAACATTTCAGATGACTAAAATATGACAAAAAAAACTAAATGGAATTTTGACTATTTACTCAAAATCAACACTGGTTCATTCATGTATGTCCTGTGACAACTGTGAGAGCTCGGCCAAAGGATATGCGGTACCAAAACATGTGAGCCTAAGGTCAAACAAACAGTAAGATTTGACTGTGATACTGTAAAGTCTGAATACAGGCAGGTCTCACATCAAAGTGTTGATTTATGTTGCATTTATGTTAAATGTCTCAGTTGGCTCTGGCAAGTGTTCCATTCGATTCCCTGGTCAGATAGGAGAAGTGTACATTACAAGTACCACCTGTAACCTATCGAGAACTAGCTTCAACACAGCTACACGGACGTTGGCCAAGACACCAAAAACCTCAAACGTCAGTGCGATTCAAAGTTGCTCATGTTGTGTTGACAAAAATAAGAACTATATTCTCTCAAATTTTCTCAGACTATACCCACTTCTGATTAACACAAACATATAGTGACACTAACTATAAGGTCATGAAAGAAGCTTACCTAATCGGGATCAGATTATCAGATCAGATTAGATAATTTTATTTCACAATATCCCAGAGTTATATTTATGTGTCCTGGCTTTATGATGAAGATGCGGCAGGTGTTGTGTTAATCCCAATTTCCCAGGCTGCTATCCACTGGGTTACTTGATACACGCACGCACGCACGCACGCACGCACTTACAGAAAATCACAAGTTGGGCCATAACTCAAACAGGATCTTTAAATGATACGGCTGTCTTATGTAATCTGCAAACATCCTGTTTGCTGAAACAGAGATAATACATGTGCTAATGTGTCCTTATTATACATGAGGCCGTGTATGAAATCTGGTTATGGGAATACAGTTTAGATAGATTAGATCTGTGTTTTTCAATCTTTTTTGAGCTATTATCTGGACCAAAAGAATATCTTCTCAAGAACCACTTCCAATACATTTATATAATAAGGCATAACACAGTCTTTTAAATTTAAATTAATATTTGAACATTTTCAACTTTTAAATTAATATTTAACATCAATTATCTTAAAGCTGGATTTATACTTAGTTGCACGCCAGAGTCTTGCGCCAAATATGTAGCGTTGTCATTTCACGTCATCAAGCGTACGTACACAGATCATCGTTGCCACACTATATTGTTGAGTTCCTCACATCAGGACAGTGGGATTTGGGCTGAAACCCTGTGACGTTTTCCTGTAATCTATCATAATGGAATGGTAATGGTACTGCTGATCAAATGCATTTTTGTTCATGATGTGAGCCAGTGGTTCCCAAACGTGTCGCGGTGTGAGCTTGTAGATCGGCTATTTTCACTGCTACTTAAAAATGTAATATATGGAATTTCATTGATTTTTATTTTTGTTCTCCATGAAACTACTGAAAAAAAGATTTTAATTTGTTTTTAAGTCATGAAATGAATTCACTGGGAAGGTTTTTTTGAAAATATTTTGAACTAATAATAATTAAAAAAAAAAATATATATATATATATATATATATATATATATATATATAGAATATAGAAAAACAAAATGTGTCCGCGACCCACACATTGAGAACCAGTGATGTAGACTTAATACATCTTAATATGACAGTTTTCTTTCTTGTTCTCCCTCTCTCCTTCTCTCTCTCATCTCTCTCTCCCTCTCTCCTTCTCTCTCTCATCTCTCTCCCTCTCTCCTTCTCTCTCTCTCATCTCTCTCTCCCTCTCCCATCTCTCTCATCTCTCAGAGCCGTGTCTACATCAACTCAATAGGGCAGAACAGAACGGAGTCTCACCGCCTGGACCTGATCGCTCTGCGTTTCATCTCCGTCAACTCCATCATCGACCCGTGGGTCTTCATCTTCCTCTCCCCCAGCGTGCTGCACTTCTGCTGGGCCTCAATCTGCAGAGTGCCCCGGCTGCCCTCCAGGGGTTCCATGTTCAAGTCGTCACTGGTCAAACAGCCCAGCCAAGGTCAAATAGAGCTCTGCCACAGATCCTCGGACTACAATGTGCCTTTATCGACGTCCCAACAAGGGTCATGACCATGTAGGATTAAACACGACGTGAACTCATGCCAACCCGAATGGTTGACACACAAAATGCCCTTTTCCACCAAAAGCACTTTGGTTCTAGAACTGGTTCCGTTCATGATTCTTGGACCATTGGCACTTTCACGGAACCGGCGGACATCTTTTTGGTTCCAGTTCTGAACCAACTTTTAGGGTTCTGAACCATTTCATTTTCAGTGGAAACACTCTGAACTGGTTCAATGTTAGGCGGGGACAAAACCCCGGAGGAAAAGGGGCCAAAGTGAGAGCTCTCCCATGTACAGTATGTACATTCTCTCGTAAGCTGAAATACCCAAATATGACGGAGGGGGTGTATTCACCAAAAGAGGCCCCGGTGCGTTCATGATTGTTGCCATGCCATGTGCTGAACGCAAGGGGCTTGGCCAGTGGCTTACAGTATTTTTCCCCTCATCTGGCGGAAGTCTCTATTATAAGCTTTTATGGATTTTGTGGGTATTGCCAACTATGAAGTGGGCGTGTCTGCCCGTTGCGTGGGTGGTGGTGGTGCCAGGCGTTTGGTGGTGGACATTTTCAACTCCATGTGCCGTATGTTGACAAGCCCATCTAATGAATACCACATGCACCATCAGGTCAACATGAGTGTCACGTTTCAACGAGAGAACCTCACCATGTTGCTTTGATTGGTGTAAAAAATGTGTGCCTCACGAGAATGGCCTGCTGATATGATGTGAGAGTCAACATGAATTAGGAGTGATTTTATTCAGATTCCAAGTAGGAATTGGAGATCTTGTGTTTTTGTCCGGCTCTGTGAATGTGAAGTGATATAATAATAATATGCTATTATTGCTAATTGGAAAGTGTTGGTGCATGCAGTTTTATCGCCTTGAATGTTGTTGCTGGCGGGTTGGAAACCTTGTGTCCAAAACCATTTTTCAGGAAATGGAAAAGAGAACCTGTGTTCCAATGGATCCAATGTGGTAATTATTTAGTCACATGCATTGGTTAAATATGTATAAAAGCCCACAGACAGACTTATCCACTTTCAATCTGGTGTGTCATGGGTTTTCAAGACATTTTTCTCAAATATAAAAAAATAGCTAGTTGTGCTAGTTTTGCATGACACCGTCATAAAATAGGACATTTATATATATTGAAGAAAAAGAAAAGCACACAAAGGTCTCTCTCTGCCTGACGGTAATACCATGCTATTTGGTAGGTGTTGTTGCCATTTGGGGAAATTTATTCAAGACGCCTTAAATGTGCCCATCAGTATTTGCAGTTTAGGTGCATGGAGGTATGAAAATGTTCTACCACATTTACAGTTACTGCAGATGGACGTTTGCACAATCGCGTCGTGCATTTATATGAAGGCCTTAATCGCGCCGTGCATTTCTATGAAGGCCTTAATCGTGTTGTGCATTTATGAAGGCCTTAAAAGACATTTGGCAAAACCTTGAATACAAATGAATGTACGTCTGAAGGGTGTGCCTGGAAAGCGGAGTGCATGGATTTGAACAGGCCGGACTGAATTGGACTAAAAACCACTCGATAGCAATGCCAAGACTGGACTGAATGTGCCTGGAGAACTTTGGACTGGTTATTGCATATAGGCTGACATGAAGCTGCTGCTGGAGGGTGGCACGGCTTTGGAGAGGTCAGGCCAGGCCCACATTCTGCTGGGTGGAAGCAGACTGCATTACCAATAAACAGAACCTTTTCTACATGTTTACGCCCAGATAGAACCCTGGTTTGGATGTTGTAGGGAATGGACAGGTCATGTCATCGCAGCCATCAATTGTCCTTTATGCGGCGTTGGTTGAATGAATTATTAAGAGCCTTTATAATCCCTCTCCTAACCACTGATTAGATGTATACCCCTATAACTTAGATTTACATGGCACTACATGGCACTTCGCAATTACACTCTGCCCACAAGGAAATGATTTACATTGGACTCACGTCACTCAACACCGCTAGACTAATGGGAGAGTTTGACCCTGACTGTTGAAACACTTTGCTCAGCAGTTCCGAAATTACACTACTGGAACTGATTTAGGAGGACAACCCTGACCTGCGCTCTGTGAAGCACTGTAAGCAAGCAGTAGTTGAAGGCTAAAACAAAATGGAGTGAGATCAATTTATCCTTGGATTGGATGATGCTCTTCTGTTTACAAAGTCTCCCCATCCAGTGACCTTACAAACTGGTTTAATATTTCCTAACAGTCCTTGTAGTCAAATCCTTGGTTTACAAGGCGGCGTAGAAGTAAAAGCTGAACCCAAAGTTGAGCCAGATGAAAACGGCACAGCAGGGCATCCCCGTCTTAATTACCCGGTGGCACGCTTGATTCTCAATTTAGATTTCACATTGCAACTGTTGGAGAGGATCGGGGACAGTTTAAGAGATTAGTGTCATAGTGTCTATTCTATTTTCAAAATGTGTTTCTCATACAGGCACAGACCTAAACGCATCGAAATGCGATTAAATGTGTTAATCCAGCTCGTCGCTGACATCTCGTCATCTCACTCCCTAAAGCCTAGTTCAGACCAAAGTTTGGAAACGAAATTGCTTAAGCGTGATCACTTGTGCGATGGCGTCACATGCTAAATCTACAAGCCATGCAACGCAGTGAGTTTACGCTGTGTTCAGCACGTGACCAGCATCGAACGAAGGAGGATAAATTATGACACTGGAGAAGATTCGCAGCTGTCCAAATTACCCCCAACACCTCTTTCATGAATCTCTACACTGTGTGAGCTATATACAATAATGTTGGGTGATAACTAAGGGCAATGCCAAGATTGTTACCTTTACAAACGAGGTACCAAAGTCAATACTCTTTTTAGCCAGTTTGCAATACCTCTTGTCTACCAGTAGTGGTCCTACCCAACCACAGGATCTAAGGGTCCTCTTTTTGCCATCTTTTTGAACTACCAGTATTCAAAAATGTTTTTCAAAATAGCAAAAAAGGAAAAAAGCAAAGAAGTTAAGGGGTTAGGCACTGGTAAAAAATAGGGCCCTAAATGTCTCAATAGAAGAGCATGGAAACAACCACAGCAGTTTGCTCTCCCTCCAAAATAGCCAATCTACAAGCTCACAATGCGGCATGATGAGACGCGCTGTGCTCAGCTATTTTCGCCACTGTATGACAAAGTATAAAATTAAAATAGGGCCTAAGTGGTTCATTTAAAATAAAATAAGAATCTGTGTCTGAGACGGGGACTACAGAAGGAGTCAGAGGGAAGGAGTTCATTTATAGTATGTGAGTGATATTCAGTTAGAGAACATTCTACTAAGTTCATCATTCTACATAATTCTGTTGTAGGTCAATTTGATCCACATTTCAAAACTTTAAAACCTCGATTGTGTTACATGAATATCAGAGTTACAGTATGGGTCATGTCATTTCATTCAAATGTATTACTATTACAATATAATATTATATATTAAATGGAGGGCACCCTTCAAATAAACCCTTCAATGAATGCCTACATGTTGGGGATTGTGTGTGAGAAAGTATTGGGTATACTATAGTTGCCCACAGAATTCTAGCCCCCCCCCCTCCTTTGAAATGAGGAACAGATTGTCCACTTTAACCACAATTTGCCATTTCCCCAACAACATTTTTGAAGAGATTTGGAATAATTGTGCAAATCTTTTAACACAAATATCTTATGATCTTATGGGAGCCCCTGGCAAAACATATTTTCAGACTGGGATCCACAACCAGATAGGTATCGGTGTGGTAGGGGTTCTTGACATGAAAATGTGTGAGAACCACTGGTTTATATTGTATAGTGCGCCGCTGTGTGAAAGCTCAACTATTTATTATTGTTGTCTCTTGTTGGTTATGAGCTCAACACAGCAACAATGTGCTCATCAAATTTTACGACAACGATTTATCCCTTCCTGGAGTTGTTTAAAGCAGTGTGTGTGTGTGTGTGTGTGTGTGTGTGTGTGTGTGTGTGTGTGTGCGTGCGTGCGTGTGTGTGTGTGTGTGTGTGTGTGTGGACCCTGTGTGGGAGAGAGGGAGACAAAGAGAGACTACTAGGGAGAAGGAATGTATCTGTATTTGTGTACATGCATGGCTTGTGTGCATTATTGTCTGTGTTTATGTTGCTACACTTTGTACATGCAGGTGTGTGTGTGTGTGTGTGTGTGTGTGTGTGTGTGTGTGTGTGTGTGTGTGTGTGTGTGTGTGTGTGTGTGTGTGTGTAAACAGTACGGTACTGTATTCTTGTGCAGCTACAGTACAGGAGTGTGTATGTGTGTGGGTGTTGATGATGATGTATGCCTCTGAAATGTACTGATTTCAAAGCAGAATGCTACCTATAATTATTATAAGATTATAAATAAATTGTGGTAAAACTGAATGAACTTGAGTTTACTGGCATACAGTGTGTGTGTGTGTGTGTGTGTGTGTGTGTGTGTGTGCGCGCACACACACACACACACACACACACACACACACACACACACACACACACACACACACACACACACACGCACAACACACCACAAAATACATGTACCAGTGGACACATAAAAATAATGATTATGCAGGTATTGATCATCAAACAAATATGTATTGTGTAATATTAAAAATGGACATGCTGTAGATGGGTTGACGACACGACAGATTACGCATGAAGCTCTCAATCAATCAATCAACAGAGCTGCCAACCTGCACACATTTTGTGTACCAACCACGCAATTCTAGGCGTATAGACACCTAGAATTGCGTGGTTGGTACACAAAATGTGTGCAGGTTGGCAGCTCTGAATCAATCAATCAATCCTCCCATCTTCTCTTACTTTACATGTTTATCCACAAAGTTCTAGAGATCAGATTAAATGCCATGAACCCTACTCAACAAAGGACAGGTAATGGTCATGTAAAAAGAGTGAAAAGAATGCTACAACTAATTTAGTATACCAGGTAAGGTATAAAAGATAGCATTAATTTTGCCTAAAGGAATTGTAATCTAAATGACATACAGTACTTAGCGATTATGTGGGCAAGAAAACACTGCTATCTATTTAATCTAAAATAACGCAACAAGTAACCAAAATACATACACACTCCATGCCTACATTGACTATAGGATCTACACTACACAGTATCATATAGGCCTCATATAGGTTCTCAAAGTGTGTTCCCTAGCTAAATGATAGATTAGGAACCACATGTACCCTTATAGGTCTGTAACTCAGTGACACACACACTTTCAGAGTCACACACACACACACACACACACACACACACACACACACACACACACACACACACACACACACACACACACACACACACACACACACACACGCTCAGAGTTAAATCAACATTGATTTTACAATATAAATTGGGGATCCAGATCCCAAATGCCATTACATGGGGGCCCATAGACTACTGCAGGTCAAACTGGTTGAGAATCACTGGTAAAATTCTTCTCTCATGGGGGTCCTTGACTCCTTGGCATATAATTTTCAATGGGGGTCCGCAGGCTAATAAATGTCAAGTTGGGGGTGCTTGACGTGATAGTTTGAGAACCAACTAGAAAAAGTGCCCTTCTGGGCACAGGTCTCCACCAGGTTATCCACAGATCCGTGCAGTTAGAGGTAAAAACACTTTTCGGCCAGTTATAGCGCCACCTTGAGGCTGAGTTGAAATTGTTCATGTGGCATTTCGTCCTCGGCCTAGTGGGAATGTGCGTGCACAATTTCACGGAAATCACGCGATGTGTTCATGATTTGCAGCATTTTGTTTGAAACTGAGCACTCCTGTGAACTTTGGAAGCCAATCTTAACCAATCAGGATGGAGTCTGAGAAATCTGAAAGACCCGTTTCGTTGAATGGCTCTAGAGAGACTGTGTACTAATTTGCGTGATGTTTGGACAAAATCTGTAGGTGTACTGTGAAAAAACTTGTTTTGCACAAAGCGGCCTCCTGGTGGCGCTATAACAGGTCGTTCTGGAAAGTTTGGGGCAGAGGTTCATCGTTGGCATCCAGGGAGTGTGTGTGCAAAATTTGGCATCGACCGGGTTAACGGTGGCCGAGATTAGCTGTTCACGGACGGACGGACACACACACACACACACGGACGGACGGACACACGGACGGACGAAGTGCAAAACATACTCTCCCCACATGCCTTCGGCCTGGTGGAGACAATGATATAGGCAACAAGAAGTGATATAAAGAAATAGGAGTGCTACTGTAGGTGGTGAGTTTGAAGAGGAAAGTTTTCAGAGTGCAGAGGACAATGGGGAGTGAGTATGCAGTCCTCGACTCGTCGCTGAGGTCATTCCACAGGGAGAAGAGTCAGACCACACTGAGTGATGGTGGCAGGGACTGACACTCTGTTAGCTGATCTAAGGCGTGTACTTTAGGGATGGATCATGTCCTGAAGGTATAAGGGGGTGAAATGCCCTTGATCGCCTCTACTGATTGCTTTGCCACCCTTCTCTTTCTATCTCTCTTCCGTCTCGTATCTCCTCTGCTCTGCTCACTATACCTAATGAATGAATGGTAGACGATATCGTTTGCTTTGAGTTATGGCTCCTGACAGGAGGCACTAAATGCCAAGCCCTCTTGAAATGCCCGTATCTCTCTGTCTGCCTATGTGTCCCTGTGTGACTGTGCTCCAAGCACCAAACTCCTTGTGTCTGTCGTGTCTGTCTGTCCCGTGCTCGAAGCACCAAACTCATTCTGTCAGTCAGTCAGTCAGTCAGTCAGTCAGTCAGTCAGTCTATCTCCTGCTCCAAGCACTAATCTCCTTGTCTGTGCATCTCTCTCTCTTCCATGTATCTGTTGTCTGTCCTGTCTTATGTTAAAAAAAAACTTCAATAAAAAAACTTGAATAATAATCTCTCTCTCTTCCATGCTCTCCATCTACCCAGCCAGTAGTAATGTGCTATGTGGTTCTGCCCCAATGCCAACAGCCAATCTGTCACCTGTGCCACATGTGCATGAATGCTTGTAAAAATATGTACGGTCTTGCAGGTCCCAGCTCCAAGGCAGAGTGTCTGTGCTCAAACTTGTCTATGGGAATGTGTGCATGAGACAAGAGATGATTAAAACACACACGCACGCGCACTCACACACTGACACAGTAGGCAGTGTGAATCTGTCTGTCAGTGTATGCGACTGTGTCTGCACACGCATGTGTGTTAACAACCTCGAGACTAGATTGAAAACGATGTTGAACTTTGGTATAACCTTGGGTTGTATACAGTAGCTATGAGTCCAAATATGAGGCTATCCGTCATCTTTATCTGTTGGTTCTACTTCTCTGAGAAACTGGGTTCAACATGCCATCACATACTGTAGCACCAAGCCTGTACCTGAACACACACAACACCGTGACTGAGATCCTGTGTCCTGTCAATCATACAGGAAATGGGAAGATTTTTTGGTAACATAATGAGGCACCATGCGACCATTTCAAGGACCCCCATAATTCCGAGAGTCTATACAAATGGAACCAAATGGACCCGTAAGAGTGCATATGGTTCCATTTGTACACTCTCAGAGTTACACAGCCGTACGGGACCATTTGGAACCCACTCAAGGACGCTTTGAGACCCACTGCAGGGGTAGCAGAGTGTTTCCAGTGAGCCAACATGCACAATAGCAGCACCCTGACTCTATTTGACCAGAATGGAACAGAGCCTTCATTATAGTATCAGCGGTAATAACTGTGAAGTAACTTTAAGGAAGTTCTTTCCAAAATGGGTGCTAGAGCCCATTATGGGCAGTCCCCACAGGACATAAGGCTACATGTAACACAACAGCTGCCGTTTCTGACCACCTAGTGTGGCATGTCCAAACAAATGTACCTGTGATAAAAATACACCTGTAAGAGCCATACGATGACTACTGATTTAAGTGATTTTAATGGTGTGTGTATATGTATGTATTGATGACATCACAGCAGGGCATGGGCGAGGCCAGGGTTGCCATGGTTACCCAGGGTATTTAAGCCTGGTCCCTGATTGAGCACAGGTGTTGCTGATTGGCAGAGGCACACAGTTTTCAACTGTGCTCTTGGAGCTGTGGTCTGAGTATGTGTATTGTGTAGCGTTTGACCGTTTATTTATTGTATTTATTGTGCTGAAGTATAGGACAACGGCGTAAATAAATATATTGTATTAACTCAATAACGGACAACGTTTTGACTTCAGTTCATTTGATCACACGTCTGAACAACCTCCTTGCCATCAGTTAACCAGTGTTCAAGCATAGGGCTTGGACACTGCATAAGTTGAAAACTTCCTCGAAGATTTGTATTGGGAAGCAAATCTAACCAGCGGGGCTCGTTCGGACAGTACGGACCATGGTGTGGTGTGTGTCGGTGCAGTGTGACTGGTGAGACGACGGACACGCAAGGCTGGATGTGATCGTTGCAACCCGGAGCCGGAGCTATTGGGGCTACCGGATACACCGGGAACATCAGCAGCGAATTTCTGCATCTGCTGTAACTGGAGGTGATCGATTGCCACCCGGTCAGAGCTATAGGAGCGATTACCGACGTGGACATCGGCACTTAACCCATTCTGACCTGAGATCAGATTCATACGAGGTTTCCACCGGACACACACTGGTCTGATGAACCCATTCTGACCTGAGATCAGATTCTAGAAATGTCAGTCGTTCTTCGATTTTTTTCAAAAATAGCAGACCTACAAGCTCGTATCGCGCCACTCGGTGGCGCGATATGAGCTTGTAGATCTGCTATTTTTCAATAGCTAAAGCACGACATGATGCCAACACCAAAATGGGTGCCCAGCAGACATGAAGCAGAAATCATCAGGATTGGACCGGACCGCACGGCGGAGTGTGCGCATTGCGTGGTGGTATGTTCAGCGTCACACGGTCACAGTGCCACCAGCCCGACACAGATTCACATCACCACAAGTTTCAGAACAAGGCTATCCTACTGATTCTTATTTCCATACACAACTCCTGCATCGTACCTGTTTGCATTGTAGCATACGTGTGGGCATATGTGCACTGAAGCAGCAATGGGGGAAAGGGGCACCGAGAGACGTTGGACTTTCTATAGGGGAAAGGCCCACATGTATTTTCGGTTGCCTGTGCATAGGGCACCACAACCAGAACTGTAACGGGTGCTTACTGTTCACACCGACACTTCACAGCACTGCAACACGCAGGAAAGGAAAGACATGAGGAGCCTTGAAATTATGAACTGCCAAATTAAACTCACAGTTTTTCCAGACAGAACTTTCATTGGTACAGCAGTCACCATGTAGCCATACAGGGGCTGGCATGCAGGGGCTGGCTACTATGCTGTTTTGCACAAAAACAAGTTGGAACACCAAGGACTTGAACTAAAATATGCCTTAATTATGTGAAGCCATTAAGCTATGCTACCAATGAAATAATTTTAAATTGGATTTTGAACAATGACACGTGAGTTAAATGTGTTTTTGTATGTGTTTATGTATTTTGAATTTGTTTGGTTTTTCTTTATGGCTCTTTGTACATTTGTTTTAATAATTGCACTGTCATTTTCTGCCATAAGCAATTAAGGGGCTGGTGTAAGAGCCATACGATGACTACTGATTTAAGTGATTTTAATGGTGTGTGTATATGTATGTATTGATGACATCACAGCAGGGTTGCCATGGTTACCCAGGGTATTTAAGCCTGGTCCCTGATTGAGCACAGGTGTTGCTGATTGGCAGAGGCACACAGTTTTCAACTGTGCTCTTAGCTGTGGTCTGAGTATGTGTATTGTGTAGCGTTTGACCGTTTATTTATTGTGCTGAAGTATAGGACAACGGTGTAAATAAATATATTGTATTAACTCAACAACGGACAACGTTTTGACTTCAGTTCATTTGATCACACGTCTGAACAACCTCCTTGCCATCAGTTAACCAGTGTTCAAGCATAGGGCTTGGACACTGCAACACCAATCAAATCATCCGATTGCCTGCCGTCTGCCGACGGTCCCCTGTGGGCCGCACGTTGGTATAGCACAACAGCCTTTCCCACTCCAAATCCAGACATACTCACAGTCTCTGACTGTAAACACAATTAATCTGTCATGTTTCCTGTTTGCTTCTGTTCCAAAAAACAATTAACTTGCAGCAAAACAACCAGACATCAGAAACAGATCTGCCTTAATTACATTCATCCCATTAATAGGACAGTTGATTCATTAACCCTGTCTGTCTGATTGGATAATCTCTGTCATTGTGCCTTTTTATTGGGTGAGGATAAGGAAGCAGGAAGGAGGTGATGCGTGTATGTTAAAATTATTATGTGAATATTAGTGTGACAGATAGAGGCAAATAATCAGGCACCAATATTACACACACACACACACACACACACACACCCCCCCCCCCCCCCCCCCCCCCCCCCCCGACTTCTACAGTTGCTATGCTCCACCACGACCACAGCTTCTGTAATACTTGTCTGCGGAAACACAGAGTGGCAGCGGAAGACAAGCCGAGGGAGTTTCAACACCCTGCCTGTCTGCCCCTCACAGCTGATGTGCTATCAGAAAATAGATTATGATAACAGATTTTGCGAGAAGTAAGCCATGATGTTGCTCGATATTGATTCATGACACATTTACAATGGCTATTTTAAAGGTTTGTTAAAAATATACAATAGCAGAAATTGTCAGGTTGTTTTCAAATGATATGGGTGGGTGGGTGGGGGCAGGCTATAGGGTCATCAATGATCAAAGATCAAACGTCACTTTCTTTGGTGTTACTGAAACATGAAGGTTACTTTAGTAACCATGGTTCTTTAAGTAAGTGAGCGAAATATTTCGCTCTATGGGAGGTTTTCGTTCCAAAACCGAGGTGCAGAACTTCATTTCTATGAACTCCTCACAGGACATAAAATATGTCCTGTGGGTTTAAGAGCGGTGACGTCAGACGCCCAAAGCCTCAGGGTTAAAAGGCCTGTGTCTGCGTCATCGCCTCATTCGAACACTTTTCCTTCTGCCAAGAGCAAGACAAAAGGGTGTTCAGCAAAATATTTTGCTCACTTACTTAAAGAACCATGTTTACTAAAGTAACCTTCATGTTCTTTTAAGTTGTGTTCGCGAAATATTTCGCTCTATGGGACCTTATGAACTCCCGTATCCTGAACTAGCCAGTGAGTCCTAGGACTTGAGGATAAATAAGGGCTGGGGATAAACCTTAGGTTTGTAGCCCGGTCCCACAGGGTGGAAAGGTGACAGTCTTAGACTGTCGGAGTCTTCCCGGAGCGGCTAACTGGGGTAGAGCGGAGACTGCCCCAGGCAGCCTGGGTTTTATAGAGGTGTCACAGAGTGGGTTATGCCTCCCACATTTGGGCCTATGCCCTTCAGAGTTCGTTTCATAGTTGTTTTTTTGTGTTCTTGTTTTTTTGTTTCTTTATTGAATAAAAAACAGACATGTGACGTTTGAATTGCACATTACAACACTTTGAGGGGTTTGTACAGAGGCAGCAGCTGCATGTACATCCCCTCTGAAACGTTTTGGTTTGCGGTTCGAGAGTGAGGTACGTGACCACTACTCTCTGCGCTGAACCCTGAATTGTAGGAGGTCCTGTAGTAGGACTGCGTCCGACATCCCGTTGTCGCAACCACCGGGCTCGGGGGAGCCTCGTTGGTGGGCTGACGAGATCCCGCTGGAGGAAGCGGGAAGGCCGCAAAGCCGGGGGCTCACGTAGCACGGCCGTTGGGCTGGTGCTGTTTAGGTCTGACGACACAGAGCGATGCGGCAGGGCAGCGGGGCATTTCGTCGTCATCCTCGTCGTTGTTGTAGAACTCGTAGTCTGCATAGCCGTGGGGACGGGTCCAGGCGGTCAGCCACCCTGCTAGACGCGACAGCGGGTGCTGCGCGCTTAGGAGGGGGTTCCACGGTGGCCCAGACGAGCTGCTGGCGCGGCCTGGCCACCGGAGCGGGGGGGAAATCCTCCTTGGGCGGTGGCGGCCCTGTTGGAGGGAGTTTATCCTGCCCAGCTGGCTGGCGGGGCTTGGTCGTCGTTTTAGTCCTCGCTCCACAAGCCTCATAGTCGCGGGTGTTGGCGGCCCTGACTGCTGAGGCCTGGAAGGAGGTGACGGTAGCTGTAGCCGGAGCGCGAGTGCGCGGAGCCGGGACAGGTCTCTCCTGGGTAGCTATGCTAGCACGCGGCGCAAGGGTGCTACGTGCTAGTGGCGGCCAGTCGACTCTAGCCCTCAGTGTAGCGCGTGGAGGCCCTCCGTAGAACTGCGCCGAGGGTGGTGGGTCCAAGGCGGGCTTGTCGTACTCGAACCTCTCGAAGTACTGTCTCACTCGGTGGAGAAGGGACTTCTTGATGCTCAGGTCCACCATGTTGTCGCAGGGGATGCAGACGGGGCCTTCCCCGGTGATAGCATTACGAGCGTGAGCGACCCCGAGGCAGTAGAGACATACCATATGCTCGTCCTGTCCGGACATCGTGTTGCCACAAGCCCCTACGGCACATTTCTTCTGAGGCAACCCCAAGTGTCCCCGCCGGAGACGGCGTTCCTCAGAGGTGCTGGGTGGACCCTCGGGTACATTCTTGGTCTTCGACGAACATTTAGACATCTTATCGTCAAATGAGGCTAGCGTTTAGGTGCTAGGCGTTGGCTTGCCCGGCGAAAAACAACTAGCCTAAAAGAGCGGGTGTTGGCGGCCCGTTCTAAGCTAACAGGGTTAGCTAGAGTTAGCTGGAAGCTAAAAGTGAAGCCTCGGTGCGTAGGCGGCCCGTTGACTAAACAAAGAGCTAAAAGCTCTTAGCTTCCCGCACAAAGTTTAGCTGTGAAGCAAACTAGTTTCCAGAACGTAAAATAATTTTAGCGTAAAGGAAAAAAGCTTTTAGAAGTTTTATTCCGCAATAAAGCATACAAGTTCAACCAACCAGAGATGTCGGAGAGTCTCACGGAGCTCAAGGCCTTCTCTTGCCCGATTTATGAGACGTAAATCACCCCAAACAAAGCTGGCTAGAAAGTTCTTGCGTACCCCTTGGCAGAAGGAAAACGAATGAGGCGATGACGCAGACACAGGCCTTTTAACCCTGAGGCTTTGGGCGTCTGACGTCGCCGCTCTTAAACCCACAGGACATATTTTATGTCCTGCAACTTATGTCCTGCACAAGTTTTATAACAATCAATGGACCCTTTTCAAGTTATTAAGGTCCATACCCTCAATGAATGTAATTATTGACGTATCTTCAGCTGTGTTTAACTCTCAATAATGCCTTCTGCAAAATGGGTCTATTTTACAATAGTGTTTCCCCCTTTAAAACAATTTCTCTACATAGTAAAATCCAAAGACTTAATTTAAATAAAAATTGATCTTTAAAGGGTGAATTTGAAATCTCAGACACGTCAGAGTTGAACACTGAGGATTTTCCTGTGTAGTCTGTTCATGCATCATTATGTACTTTATTGCCTTTTGATCTATTTATCTCAGAAAGCGATATGGTTTGATGGCTGAATCTCCTCTTCAATCCATGGATCTACCTTTGTTTTGGCTAAAGTACCCTTTAGCTTGGAAATGGATATGGTGCGATGCCTTTCTTGTGGCCTGCTTTCTCATAAATGTGAATTCCAGGAGGATTGCTGAACATGGTATTGCTCCAATATTACTAAGCTTGTCAACAGTTTAAAAGGTATACCTTTGTTAATCCCGTGGGGTAAATGCAGTTTCAAGCGTGGCCGGGTATTAAGACACATGCGTGGCCGGTTAAGATGATCTGTGGCTTCCGTGTGCGGTTAGGTTTAGGTTAGGGTTTTGGGTAGGTAGGGTGTCGGACCAATGCCTGTGAGACTGTTAGGACGTCGGGCCAAAGATATGCACCACTCAGAATGAAGAGCACTCGTGGACGATTAAGTGCACTTTGACACGGGTAAACAGCTCATACCCACTACGTTACAAAAGGAAATTAAGTAAGTAACTGTCAATGCAAGGGTTAGCATAGTGAGTATAGTATTATGGCTTAATAAGGAATGTGTAAAATACTGATGGCATACTTTACTGATAAAATGTACCGAATGCCTTTTTATTAATCAGTGTTGTTACCATGCCATATAAGTAACAAGAGTTCATGAGTTCTTATCTACATTACAAATAAGAAAGAAAATCTGTTATTTTCTAAAGAACAGGCAATTCGTCAAAATGTGTTTCCCCCCCTCAGTAAAGCTATCAAAGTTGTGATCTCCAGATAGGCTAAAATGCCCTGCTCTTTACTGAAATCAGGAGGCATAATAAACTCTCACAGCTGACAGATTCATGGACTGGTGTTAACCCCAAACGCATGTGTAGTATACAGTAGTTGTTTGTTCTGATACACATACGCCTGTACACACACCAATTCCTGACAGTGTACCACAAATAATTCTCCCTTATGAACAGTTAGACGCACACACGCGTACACAAACACGCACGCACGCACGCACGCACAAGACTATAGGGATGCATAACCTTCTTTGTCTTGCCATAACTGGTGACTTATTCCAAAGGCATGTTCAAAACAAGTAATTTCAAGTTCGGCCAAAGATTATGCTGATAACTGAATGATAAACTAGAACAGCCACATGTGAAATGTCCCAGCTGAATAATTGTAAATAGATTTCTGCCAGGCACAGGACTGCTGCCTAAATTAAAAAGTATTACATTATTTTATTTTAATCAGCATGTAGAATTGATCAATTTAATTTATCTGCCCTTTCATATGTGGTTTGCTCTTAAAAAAAAAGAAAAAAAAGAGGACAGTTGGCTAGCTAGCTCCGTCAAAAAGATGGGGTCAGCTGTAGCTTGTGGACAGGTGACTTTGAGTTTGACACATGATTACCAGATGGTAATCATGTGTCAAACTCAAAGTCACCTGTCCACAAGCAAAAAGATAGAATAAAAATAAATTGAAGAAAAGTCTTGAAAATGGTCCAAAAATTACAAAAGAACAAAAATGAATTCCGTACAAAAACATGAATGTCTGTCCATATGATAAGGGTAATAATAATAATAAAGATAATAATCATCTGTAATGTCCACATAATTTTATGATGCTTCTGAATCTAAACTAAAGACAGTGACAGATGCTTAGAAGTCTTAAGTATGGTCAAGGCTTTGCCAGAATAGGTCAAGCAACACCATGATGTCCCAAGAATTCAGCTTTCCATTATTAAAATTAATACTGGAGGAGGAAAACCACATTCCGTCGGTAATTGCTCTCAGAAGCCGCCTCATTTATCATCCAATGTTTATTTTGGTGAGTACATTCGGCCACGTTGCGAGGACACGGCTAATGGCTGAATGTTTACAAGTAGGGATTCACTTAGAGCAGCTAAACTGACACTTCAGCGTGTCAGCTCAACTTAACTTAATAGCTAACCACTTTCAACCTGGATTCCCCTATTCTGGCCTCGAAAATAGACGATCTACAAGCTGACAACGCATCCCAGCACGACGCATTATAAGCAATGTATTTTTTAAATAGGGCTTAAATAAAATAGAAACCATATCTTCACTAATGCTCATCATAAGATAGCACAATGTCTGTCAGCTCACTCCGAGTCTGTCTCACATTGGTGGGCTGCCTACCAATGAATGACATCATCGATGGGGATTCCAGGTTAATAGAAACCACAGCATTTCTCTTCCTGGAAAGTTAGCATGCTGAAATAGAAGCCATAATTGTTCTTGCATTCATAAAATATAAAGTTTGAAATCTTACCAAACCTGCCTACCGGTGATGATGTTACCACATCCCTCCTCTGAGACACAGAGTAGACAGAAAATGTACCATCTTATAATGAGCATTAGTTAATAGTTTTTCTAGTTAATACATTTTGTGAAGATAAGTTGATAATGGGTGATGCGCTCCTTTAAGTGGTTAAATAGAGACGCTTTTTTTCAGAATAACCTGACAATCATCTTTGTAATTAAATTAAATCAAATACATGTTGAAAAAGGAAGAGCCTCGCTTGTGCTTTGAATTCTAATACTAACATGCTTTTTTCTAGTTAATACATTGCTACACATGCTTTCTATTCCCTTCTCACAGATACATTGAATGTCAAGCCTTTGTGACCCTATCCTAATCCTATAACTGCTGCCGGGAGTGAAAAGTAACAAAGTACAACTTTACAAGTACTCTCATTACAGAGCAGCTTTTTGTACTTGTACATGTCTGGAGTACATCAGTCATTATACTGTGGCAGATGTCCATTGTTCATACTATAAGCCTGGTTGCCGGGTGAAACAAGAAGTCTGCTGGTCTACTGTGGCCGTGGTGCAGCTTGTCAGACAGTAGCAGCTCAGCTCATGGTTGGGGTGGCTGGTGATCCTATGGGCTTTACTGATACAACCATCTGTGTTCGCATCCTGCATGGAGGGAAATACATCCACTGATGCTTTGGGATGTCCATACACCACACTGTCAGTGTTTGCAGTTGAAGTTCCCATACCAGGCAGGCAGTGCCAGTGATGCATCCATCCCGTCATGATATTCTCAAAGGTGTGTCTGTAGGAGACGGTGGAGACCTATAGGATGTTGGGCCGAACTTCTTCGGAAGTGAAAGAGGCATTGCTGGGATTTCATTTCCCACCATATGTGGCTAGGCTCAATTCATGTGCTCTATGCACACGCCATTTTGGAAAGAACTTGGGCCCCTTCCCTATCCCTTCCTTCACAGGTGTTACCGATGATACTAATGAAGGCTCTGTTCCATTCTGGTCAAGCAGAGTCAGGGTGCTGCTCACTGTGTGTGTTGGCTCACTGGAAACACTCTGCTACCCCAGTGGGTCTCACAGTGTCCTCGAGTGGGATCCTCCAAATGGCCCCGGGGGCCGTACGGGTGTGTAACTCTGACAGTGTTTAAATGGACACTCTCAGGGTTATGGGGGTCCTTGATATTAAAATGTTTCAGAACCATTGTACACTAAATGGTACAGAGCCTTCATTAGTATCATCGGTAACACCTGTGAAGGAAGTAGGGAAGCCGCCCGTAAGTAGGAAGACTTATTCTGTGTGTGCATATAGCCCATTCAGTTGTATCATGGGAGTGAGGCAACAAGATGCCAGTCGTTTAAGCATGTTACCGTCATTGTTACGACGACAAAGGCTTGAAGCAGTGATGATGGGACTACTCCCTTATGGCCATGAACACACTAGCCAGCTGCAGCATCACCACACACGCTCTACGCTCTAATCACTCACCCGGAATGCCTTGTAGGTGTTGGCACACTTCAACGACCTCTGCACATCATCCTCTACGCTGGTCATATCTACGGAGGTGGATCGAGGCTCCCCCCCAGGAGGTTGGTAACCTCGTGTTCATAACCTCGAAACAAGCATCAAAAGCATTCAAGTTCGTAGATGTTCGCTTTGCATCTGGGCCTCGCTCTGAAGCCTTGTTACAAACGACATGGACCATTTCCGCTTACTGTAGCCATGACTCAATCCTCTGGTTGCATTCGCGTTGGGCTGCCTTGATCGCTCTGTCGAGATCATTTTTTATGTATTCCAGTTGTTCAATGTGATTCAAATGGAATATCCGGCCTTATCATCTGGAGACAACAAGTAAATGCCAGTGAAATGGAGCGGTAATGATCGGCAGGGCGTATTCATAATTCATATTGAAATAGTTACTGTCCGAAGGCCAACATTGGACCTTCGCATGCAGTGACCAGCTAACCACATCATCAATGCCAGGCAGAAACATATTGTATGATGAAAACAGTTACTTTCCAGAAATTGGTGTTCCAAGGATCCAACGTAGTTATTTTTTTGTCACAAGCCTTTAATACTTGTTAACATTGCATGTTTAAGCAATAGTGAAAATATCAGATTTAAACTTTCACAACACATCACACACATTACGTGTAGATTTGCGTGACACTGAAATATATAAAGTCGTGGATTCATTAATGAAAAAACAAGATGAAGGTTTATGTCTAGCTGACAATGACAAGTAACTATTACCGTATACTCAGCTACTTTTGCTACTTTCTACTTTAAGGCAAATAACCGTATATACTTCTGCTTGAGTAGGTCAAGTCTACGCCAGTCGTTTGCCCAGTGAACTTGTAGACCTCAGGTCCAGTGAAGCTAACCTCCTGAAGGTCCGCAAGGCCAAGTACCGTACCTGGGGGGACAGGGCCTTTTATGTTTCGGCCCCCAAACTCTGGAATGAACTCCCCAACCATCTCAGAGCTGCTCCCTCTCTCCTCTCTTTCAAAACCTCACTTAAAACCCACCTCTTCAGAATAGCCTTCCCCAGTTGAGGTCTCGTTTATCTTTTATCTTTTTAACCCTGTACCTGTGTTTTAGCTTTGATCTTTTTTCTTAATAAAGTCTGTTCCTGGTGTTCCCATGTAAAGCGCTTTGGGTATTTAGAAAAGCGCTATATAAATCTGAGCTATTATTATTATTATTATTATTATCAGCTATTTTTGCTACTTCTTTACATTTGTTTTCTTAGATTATGAAGGGACCCATAAAATATTGTCTGCGACCCACAAATTAGTCCCAACCCAGTTTTTGGGAAGCAGTGCTCTAGACTAGACCAGTAGTTTACAGGTACAGCTGTATGTCTGTCATAGTAAAAGATCTACAAGCTCAGAGTCACAACCCGTGACGGGTTGTGATGCAAGATGTTGTGAGCTTAATAGGTCTGCGATTTTCTTTTTTGTGAAAACGAAATAATATATAATATTATAAAACAAATTTGCCTCTGTATTGGGACACCTCCACCTGGATGCAAACAAACTTTCTAAAGCTCAACTGCAATAAGTCTGAAATTCTCATCATTGGCCCCGACTCCCTCACCCGCTCCTCTCATGATTTCTCCCTCACTATTGTTGGCTCCACTGTCACCCCCTCCACCCGAGTCCGCAACCTCGGTGTCATCCTTGACCCCAAGCTCTCCTTCCAGCCCCATGTCAACCAGATCACCAAAACTGCCTTTTTTCACTTACGCAACATTGCCCGCCTTCGTCCCATGCTATCCCACAGACCACACTGCCGCTGAGACACTCATTCATGCCTTCATCACATCCAGACTCGACTACTGCAATAGCCTCCTGTATGGCGTCACCACCAAGGTTCTCAAAAAAACTACAGTATGTTTAAAACTCTGCCGCAGGGACCACATCACACCTGTCCTCCGTAAACTGCACTGTCTCCCAGTCAAATTCAGAATTGACTTCAAAATACTCACCATCACCTACAAAGCCCTCAACAACCAGGCCCCCCTCTACCTATAGATAGATAGAGTTTTTATTAAAGTGTCCTACATCATAAGATGCCCAGCCCGCACGGGCTTACAAGACACTCACAAAATTGTACATATATAATAATACATATAAACAAATAGGCAGTTACTCATGGATACATCGTTCTCCAACGTAACTGCCATGCCTTCTCTATGAATTTTCCAAAAACAAAAACTTCATTACTGAACAACCAATTTAACATAAAACACTCAGACATCCAAAACAGATCTGGGTTCTTATCCTGAATTTTTTCAAATAAAACGGTTCTTAAATCATGGTATAGTGGACAGTAGAAAACAAAATGAAACTCATCCTCTACAACTCCCAGGTCACAAAGAGCACACAGTCGCTGCTCCTCAGGAACGCCAGTATATCTGCCAACCTCAACTGCCAGAGGCAAAGCACCAGATCTTAATTGGGCACAGAAGGACCTCCGTCCTCTTTTTAAATTAAATGCAACATAAGGTTCAGTCATGTAATCCTCTTTAAATTGAATATAACTTCTCAATTTCGCCTTCTTCACAATGTCCACCCTCCATTTCTGCTGATGTAACACTGACAGTTTATATTTGACTGTATTAATGTTACAATGAAGGTTATTTAAAAAATATGGGTTTAAGTCAGAAATTGAGAAAATTGAGGAGACCTCTCTTATCCACGGATGATTACATCTCTTATTCCAATTAAATATAATTTTTGTAAGCCTCTCTTCTGGCAGTTGGATAAGGCGATTCCATAACCTGATCATCTCACATCTCTGCTTTGTCAGGCAGCTTTCCCAACCTGTGTCACCTTCAATGGCCAACTTAGTGGTATACTTATGCACCCCGAGAAAACACCTCAACGCTCTACTCTGAATGTTTTTACATTCGGTAGCCTCCTCAAAGCCCCACACACCTGCTGCATAAAACAGAATGGAAGAGACCATGGCGTCATAGAGCTTGGTAAATGTAGCAAAACCTAAATCAGGGCAAATTTTCATTTTACTTAATATGGCACCTAATGCTCTACCTGCTGAGTCAGCCAATACATTCTTTCCCTCAGAGAAACTCATATATTCATGAAAAACAAAACCTAAGTATTTGTATGAGGGGGAATAAGTCAAAGATATTGACCCGAACATAAAACTGTGGTTACTTTGCTGTACAGCCTTCCTTCTGAAGTGTATAATCTGAGTTTTCTCTCTGTTAATCGAAAGTCTCCATTTACTGCACCATAGACATGCAATATTCAGCATTTTTTGTAAATTTGACTCATTTTCAGCCATCAGAGCAATATCATCAGCATATAAAAGAATACTCAAATTAATGTTTTCCATTGTTATACCCAAATTGGCCTGCTTAATTTCCTGGGCTAAATCGTTTACAAAAAGGGCAAACAAAGTGGGGGAGAGCACATCACCTTGCTTCACACCAAATGGTGTGGGGAACCAACCAGTTCTGAGATCATTTAACTGGAGGCAAGCGACTGGGGCTTTGTATAAAGCTTTGATGGCATTATAAAATGTACCATTAATACCAGAGGAAAGTAACTTATATTCTAACAGGTCTCTGTTGATCCAATCAAAGGCTTTTTTAAAGTCAATAAAACAGACAAATGTGTTTTTACCCTCCTCTAATCTAGCTCTTACTATAGATGATATAACAAAAATATGGTCAATACAAGCCCTGTTTTTTCTGAAGCCGTTTTGTTCATCCACCAACATGTTACTATGCTCCAGGTAATCATTAAGTCTTTTATTTAAAACACTGGAGTAAAGCTTATAGACTGTACTGAGCAGACTGATGCCTCTATAATTTAGAGGCACTCTAGGATCGGCCTTTGGCGATTTTGGAATGGGTATAATTATCGATTTGTCCCACACAGAGGGTGTGATGCCTGTATTGAAACAAACTTGACATAAGGAATGCAGTACAGTCAACATTTGAGGGGATTTAAGCACTTCATTGGGGAGTTCCTCCACACCTACTGCCTTTTTAAATTTAGCTTTGTCTATAGCATCCTGAACCTCCTGTATGGTTATATCATTATTCAGTATATGCTGTTGGTAGTATGTTATATGCTCATTGCACATCCTCTCCTCCAGCTCGCATTTCAGTTTACATGTTTCTTTTAGGAACTGCTCATTGAATAGAGGAAGATTACAGCAAGCATACAAATCCCTATAATCATTTTCCCACCGTTTTACTATCTGATTGGTTTCAAATGATGATTCACCATTTTCCATTAAGATCTCCATACTACCTCTCTGAACTCATCCAACGCCATGCCCCACCCGCTCCCTCAGTTCAAGCACTGCCAACCAACTGGAACACCACAAATCCAACAAGAGAACCTGGGGTGACAGGGCCTTCGCAGTGGCCATCCCCTCATTGTGGAACTCACCCCAGCCCACATCAGAGCTGCCGCCCCCTTTGACATGTTCAAAACACATCTTTTCAGAATTGCTTTTCCCACATAATCCCCCTCCTTGTCTGCCTACCTTGTTTCTAGTTTTTAACCTTTTCACTTTTTAACTAGTTTACTTTTTCTAATAAAACTGTTTTTATTAAAAAAAATCTGTAAAGCGACTTTGGGTACCTTGAAAAGCGCTATATGAATTGTATGTATTATTATTACTGGTACTGATATAGTAAAAACAAACAAACAAAAACAAAGGCACACTTGGACTTGTCTCCCGTTTGGGAACGACTGCTTTCGATATCTTTCCACCCCTGAGAATCAATGGGGGCAAAGAAAACAAACTGTTGAGACACAACAACAGTAGCTTGTGACCATGTTGAGCCAATTAAGCTTCAAAAACCCCACTAATCAAAGTTTTGGCCTCAAAATGCATTTCTCCACAAATAAGCTTGATTGGAGTGCGGATCTGACGAGAAGCGGATTGATGAGGTTACTGTGAGTTTATACTGACTGAGTTCAGAACACAGCAAGCACATCCACTCCCTCTGTGAAGTTGCAGTATTTATGTACACACACAACTATCAAACTGAATCATAAAAGTTTAAAATGCTCTGTGCGCGCACACACACGCGCGCACACACACAAAAGGCACACAGTCTGTCTCTCTCGTTACTATAGTGACTAAGGTACTGAGGTACTGTATAGATAGAATCATGGTATGAAAACCATCGTACTTAGTTACTTTTTTACTTAATCCAGAGATTGCCTATGCTATCCAAGATTATGTCACATGCTTCTTAATGAAATGAATAGCGTGTGTGTGTGTGTGTATAACTTTTTTTATTGTTGACAATATTAAGATCTCAGTTATTACGTAAAAAATCCAGAGGGGCTTCATGTTTCTGAATAAACCAAAGGTTTGCTTGTCGTTAGTGTAGATATTTGTTCCTACTGGAAAATGAGTACTGTACTCACCAGTGGTGTAATGAATTATGAAAAAATTATACTGAATAAACATCGACGCAAAGATGCGTATTATTAGGAAGCTTGACATGAGAAGGTACAGTACAGTACGTTTCTACATATTCTGTGGGGCGGCAGTGGCTCAGGGGTAGAGTGGCCTGTAGAATAGCCGGATGGCAACCGCGAGGTTCCCAGTTCGATCCTGGGCTCCCCCAGAGTTAGTGTCGAAGTGTCCTTGAGCAAGACTGTGAACACTTGATTGCTCCAGATGTGCAGGTTGGTGCCTTGCATGGTTTCCTCCGCCATCGGTGTATGAACGTGCATGTGAATGGGTGAATGTAATGCATAATCTATGTAAAGCATTTTGGATAAAAGCGCTATATACTGTAAATGCACCATTTATTATGCAGGTTTACAGTGTGCTTTGGTAGCAGTCACTAGCAGAGGAACACTATCTGTTCTTCTTACACTCCGTTTAATAGTCCGAGTCCAGTGCAATTTCATGAAAACAATAATTTTCATTTTTCATGCATTTATATTGTTGAATTCTGCTCAAGACTATACATTTATATGACAACATTCAAATGTAATCTGCTTGTTCGATGCAAGTCATTATGAATTAATGTGCCGATAGATTTCTCCAAATAACTTCAGGGCGTCCCAGTCTCCATGGACGCAGATACTGTTCATGCTGCTCCAGTTTTATCAGTCCTCTCCTCCTCCAGTGGCTGTATAGTATACACTTGCCTTGTGGCAGTGTTGATTTTGACAGCAAATTTTAGTCAGTCATTTGAATAAAATTAAATGTTGTTTTAGTCATATTTTAGTCACCTGAAATGTTTTAGTGTTAGTCTAGTTTTAGACCAACATGTGTTTTGGCGGGCCTTGATGGCGTTGTAATGCCTGATTTTACACTTGGTTGCATGCTGTATTTATTTAGTTTTTGTCAGCGAAAAAAGGTTAGACGAACATTTTTCATCATAGTTTTAGTTGACAAAATCAACAGTTGCCTTGTGGGCACTGATCTGCTTTTTGGCCTCCCTTGTAGTCCCACCAATTAATGTCACTATATAAACCCCAAAAGAGGTAAAAACCTTCTCACATCAGGTTTCCTTTGCACACTGTAAATATCCACCTTTGTATCGATTTTTGCACAGTGTAATTTGTATACATTACGTACACACCCTCGACACATATGGACCCGGAAGAGCTGAAATATTATGGTAATAATATTATTTTAATCACTGTGCAGCTGTTTGCGATTAGATCTGGAATGGACTGGACCATTGTGTAAACACAGACGTCTGGGCTCTCTTGCTCTCCTTCACACCTTCTCTCCATCACTCTCCACATGCTCGTTATCCCGGCCATTTCTATTTAACCCTCTCCCATTTCCTCCAAACTCCCTTTCTTTCTGCCCTCTCCCCCAGTCACCCACCGGAAACCACTTCCTGTCCATCTCTCAGTCACACACACACACACACACACCAGTGGTGGAAAAAGTACTAAAATGTTTTACTTAAGCAAAAGTATCAGTACTTCAATGTACTGTAGTAACTATTCCGTTACAAGTAAAAGTTCAGAATTAAAAATGTACAAAAGTATTGCCAAAATGTACTTAAAGTACCATAAGTAGAAAGTACTGACTAACTGTGCAGAATGTGCCATTTCAACATTTCAAATGTATAGTTTTGGGGTTTTTTAATAGCAGATCTACAAGCTAACAATGTCGCATATAGTGACGCATTGTGAGCTTGTAGATCTGCTATTTTCAAATGGCCGATATGTATAGTGCTGAAGTGTTTAATGTATGTCTTGTAGTTGTAATAATAATCAAAGTAAATACTTACTAAGGTTTTCAAATAATTTTAGTGGAGTACAAATACCTCAGAATTGTACTTAAGTACAGTACTTAACCCATTAAGGCCTGACGTTGAAATTAAAAAAGTGTCTTCAAAATCCTGACAGTTTTCTGAAAAACCTTATGTTTCTATATTAGTGGTGCTCAATATTTCATGTCAAGGACCCCAAACATTTTATGTAATATGCCTCCGCCCCACATCTGAAAATATGTTGTTCCAGGGACCTCCCCAGAAGCAAAGATTTTTGTTAAAATGTTCACTCTGTAATAATATATATTCAAAGATATGAGCCCCATTTTCACGATTTTTCAAAAATAGCAGACCTATACAAGTTCATAGTGCGGCACTCAGTGCCGCGCTATGAGCTTGTAGACCCCACCCCCCACACACATCTTCATAATGAGAAGATTGTAACGAGAAATACAGAGGGAATGAGAAAAATGGAAAGACAGAGTGAGAAACTCTAAAAGAGACACAAATAAGCAAAAAAACAAAAAACAAAAGACTCTTAGTGAGGGATTTCCCCCCTTTGTTCATCAGGAGAAAGCTTGGTTAATTCTTGAAAGTCCTCCATTATGCAGAGCAGTGATGTCACAGGGACACACATATCACTACTGAAACTCTGTGAACCACAGCCACCACTGTGAGAACAGAACAGAACACCACAGCCCACACCCCACAGCCATGACTGACATTGGCTACGTTTACATGGACAGTTAAATCCCCTTTTCATTCAGAATAAAAGTTCAATCCTATTAAAAGTTGTCATGTAAAAGTAGTATATTGTAGTAGTATATTATGGTTGGTGTTCATTACACATTTCGGCCACCACCACTGGTGGCGCTAGTGAGTCAATTAATGCATAAATTATGCAAATGAGTAATTAATTTATGCATTCAATTATTTACATTCCTTGAATTCCATACATTCCATAAACCATAAATCATATTATATATATATATCATAAATATAATTACCATAGTGTTATTAAATAATGAAAGCTAATCGCACATTTTCCATGACAGTGTGTGTGTGTGTGTGTGTGTGTGTGTGTGCGTGTGTGTGTTCCCTCCCTTCCTCCATGCATCTCCCTGTGACATGTCCCTGCCTTGCCGGCAACCGGGGGCCAGGTGCAGAGATTCCGCATACAGGTGTGAAAAGGAAACAATAGGGCTCTCCATTCCTTTGAACTGACATCTGGCAGTTTTCAAAGGGTGTTGTGTAAACAGGGGTGGGGGCTCTCTCCACTCCTTTCAAGTGCCAGGTGGCTATTGAGAATCCGTTTCAAGTGCCAGGTGGACATCAGAATGTGTTAATTAGATTTTAAAAAACATGGGTGTTGTGTAAACAAGGGTGGGGGCTCTCTCCACTCCTTTCAAGTGCCAGGTGGCTATTGAGAATCCGTTTCAAGTGCCAGGTGGACATCAGAATGTGTTAATTAGATTTTAAAAAACAGGGGTGTTGTGTAAACAAGGGTGGGGGCTCTCTCCACTCCTTTCAAGTGCCAGGTGGCTATTGAGAATCCGTTTCAAGTGCCAGGTGGACATCAGAATGTGTTAATTAGATTTTAAAAAACCAGGGGTGGGGGTCCTTATCTTTGATGTGGCTTGTATGCATAATACATGAGGGGGACACAGGGATGGGGGGTCCCTTATCATTGAAAGTGGTATGTGACATGTGACAGGTGACAGGTGACAGTTGACAGGTGACAGATGACAGCTGACAGCTGACAACAGCTGATAGTTGACAGGGAAAACACATGGCTTTTGTTATGTTTAACCCCAGCATTACATTTTCCATGTGCATATATACGTCAGTGTAATGGGATGTACAGTAGGTGTAGTGTAGGCTAGACAGCTAGGGGTGAGTCCATTTTATGTGTTTTCTGCTTATCTATATGTATATGGCTGTATGTATGACTGTCCGTATGGCTGGTTCGGAGGGTACACTCTAGCCAGACTTTTGTTTATTTCTTGGGTAAGTCAAGGATACCCCCACCTAGTGGTCAATTTCTATAAATATATATATATAATTACACTGCAGTACCAACTATGCCCTGATGTGATTTTAATGGTTCGTGTTTTTGTTTTGTGACTGGAGAAGGTAAGTGTGGTCCTAATGTTGGTGGTTAACGTAGGTATTGTATTATTTTTGGGTTTTGTGTTGTGTTTTAGAATTTTGTAGGTTTCATGTTGTCCTAATGTTTTGGTCAGCGTAGGTCTTGTATTATTTTTGGTATTTTGTGTTGTGTTTCTAGAATTTTGCAGGCTTCATGCTGTCCTAATGTTGGTGGTTAACGTAGGTCTTGTATTATTTTGGTGTGTGGGGATGGTGTTTTGTGAATTCTGCAGGCTTCATGTTTTTCCTAATGTTTGTGGTTGAAGTAGGTCTTGTATTATTTTTGTGTTTTGTGTTGTGTTTTGTGAATTTTGCAGGCTTCATGTTTTTTCCTAATGTTTGTGGTTAAAGTAGGTCTTGTATTATTTTGGTGTTTTGTGTTGTGTTTCTAGAATTTTGCAGGTTTCATGTTTGTCCTAATGTTTGTGGTCAACGTAGGACTTGTATTATTTTTGTGTTTTGTGTTATGCTTTGTGAATTTTGCAGGTTTCATGTTTGTCCTAATGTTTTGTTCAACGTAGGTCTTGTATTATTTTTGTGTTTTGTGTTGTGTTTTGTGAATTTTGCAGGCTTCATGCTGTCCTAATGTTGGTGGTTAACGTAGGTCTTGTATTATTTTGGTGTGTGGGGTGGTGTTTTGTGAATTCTGCAGGCTTCATGTTTTTCCTAATGTTTGTGGTTAAAGTAGGTCTTATTTTTGTGTTTTGTGTTGTGTTTTGTGAATAGTGCAGGCTTCATGGGTCCTAATGCTGGTGGTTAACGTAGGTCTTGTATTATTTTTGTGTTTTGTGTTGCGTTTTGTGAATTTTGCAGGCTTCATGTTTGTCCTAATGTTTTGTTCAACGTAGATCTTTTATTATTTTTGTGTTTTGTGTTGTGTTTTGTGAATTTTGCAGGCTTCATGTTTGTCTTAATGTTTTGTTCAACGTAGGTCTTGTATTATTTTTGTGTTTTGTGTTGTGTTTTGTGAATTTTGCAGGATTCATGTGTCCTAATGTTTTGTTCAACGTAGGTCTTGTATTATTTTTGTGTTTTGTGAATTTTGCAGGATCCATGTGTCCTAATGTTGGTGGTTAACGTAGGTCTTGTATTATTTTTGTGTTTTGTGAATTTTGCAGGCTTCATGCTGTCCTAATGTTGGTGGTTAACGTAGGTCTTGTATTATTTTGGTGGGTGGGGTGGTGTTTTGTGAATTTTGCAGGCTTCATGTTTGTCCTAATGTTGGTGGTTAACGTAGATCTTGTATTATTTTGGGGGGTGGGGTGGTGTTTTTGTGAATTTTGCAGGCTTCATGTTTGTCCTAATGTTGGTGGTTAAAGTAGGTCTTGTATTATTTTTGTGTTTTGTGTTGTGTTTTGTGAATTTTGCAGGCTTCATGTTTTTCCTAATGTTGGTGGTTAAAGTAGGTCTTGTATTATTTTTGTGTTTTGTGAATTTTGTAGGTTTCATGTTTGTCCTAATGTTGGTGGTTAACGTAGGTCTTGTATTATTTTTGTGTTTTGTGTTGTGTTTTGTGAATTTTACAGGCTTCATGTTTGTCCTAATGTTTTGTTCAACGTAGATCTTGTATTATTTTTGTGTGTCGGGTGGTGTTTTGTGAATTTTGCAGGCTTCATGTTTTTCCTAATGTTTGTGGTTAAAGTAGGTCTTGTATTATTTTTGTGTTTTGTGTTGTGTTTTGTGAATTGTGCAGGCTTCATGCTGTCCTAATGTTGGTGGTTAACGTAGATCTTGTATTATTTTGGGGTTTTGTGTTGTGTTTTTAGAATTTTGTAGGTTTCATGTTGTCCTAATGTTGGTGGTTAAAGTAGGTCTTGTATTATTTTTGTGTTTTGTGTTGTGTTTTGTGAATTTTGCAGGCTTCATGTTTTTCCTAATGTTGGTGGTTAACGTAGGTCTTGTATTATTTTGGTGTGTGGGGTGGTGTTTTGTGAATTCTGCAGGCTTCATGTTTTTCCTAATGTTTTGCTCAACGTAGGTCTTGTATTATTTTTGTGTTTTGTGTTGTGTTTTGTGAATTGTGCAGGCTTCATGTTGTCCTAATGCTGGTGGTTAACGTAGGTCTTGTATTATTTTTGTGTTTTGTGTTGTGTTTTGTGAATTGTGCAGGCTTCATGTTTGTCCTAATGTTGGTGGTTAACGTAGGTCTTGTATTATTTTTGTGTTTTGTGTTGTGTTTTGTGAATTTTGCAGGCTTCATGTTTGTCTTAATGTTTTGTTCAACGTAGATCTTGTATTATTTTTGTGTTTTGTGTTGTGTTTTGTGAATTTTGCAGGCTTCATGTTTGTCTTAATGTTTTGTTCAACGTAGATCTTGTATTATTTTGGTGTGTTGGGTGGTGTTTTGTGAATTTTACAGGATTCATGTGTCCTAATGTTTTGTTCAACGTAGGTCTTGTATTATTTTTGTGTTTTGTGTTATGTTTTGTGAATTTTGCAGGCTTCATGCTGTCCTAATGTTGGTGGTTAACGTAGGTCTTGTATTATTTTGGTGTGTGGGGTGGTGTTTTGTGAATTCTGCAGGCTTCATGTTTTTCCTAATGTTTGTGGTTAAAGTAGGTCTTGTATTATTTTTGTGTTTTGTGTTGTGTTTTGCGAATTGTGCAGGCTTCATGTGTCCTAATGTTTTGGTCAATGTGGGACTTGTATTATTTTTGGGGTTTTGTGTTGTGTTTTAGAATTTTGCAGGTTTCATGTCGTCCTAATGTTTGTAGTTAACGTAGGTCTTGTATTATTTTCGGTGTTTTGGGTTGTGTTTCTAGAATTTTGTAGGTTTCATGTTGTCCTAATGTTTGTGGTCAATGTAGGACTTGTATTATTTTTAGTGTGTTGGGTGATGTTTTGGGAATTTTGCAGGTTTCATGTTGTCCTAATGTTGGTGGTTAACGTAGGTCTTGTATTATTTTTGGTGTTTTGTGTTGTGTTTTTAGAATTTTGTAGGTTTCATGTTGTCCTAATGTTTTGGTCAATGTGGGACTTGTATTATTTTTGGTGTGTTGGGTGGTGTTTTAGAATTTTACAGGATTCATGTGTCCTAATGTTTTGCTCAACGTAGGTCTTGTATTATTTTTGTGTTTTGTGCTGTGTTTTGTGAATTTTGCAGGCTTCATGCTGTCCTAATGTTGGTGGTTAACGTAGGTCTTGTATTATTTTTAGCGGGTTGGGTGGTGTTTTGTGAATTTTGCAGGCTTCATGTTTTTCCTAATGTTTGTGGTTAAAGTAGGTCTTGTATTATTTTTGTGTTGTGTGTTATGTTTTGTGAATTTTGCAGGCTTCATGTTTTCCTAAGGTTTTGTTTCAACGTAGATCTTGTATTATTTTTGTGTTTTGTTTTGTGAATTTTACAGGCTTCATGTTTGTCCTAATGTTTGTGGTTAACGTAGGTCTTGTATTATTTTGGTGTGTTGGGTGGTGTTTTGTGAATTTTACAGGCTTCATGTTTGTCCTAATGTTTGTGGTTAACGTAGGTCTTGTATTATTTTTGTTTTTGTGTTGTGTTTTGTGAATTTTGCAGGCTTCATGCTGTCCTAATGTTGGTGGTTAACGTAGGTCTTGTATCATTTTGGGGTTTTGTGTTGTGTTTTTAGAATTTTGTAGGTTTCATGTCGTCCTAATGTTTGTAGTTAACGTAGGTCTTGTATTATTTTCGGTGTTTTGGGTTGTGTTTCTAGAATTTTGTAGGTTTCATGTTGTCCTAATGTTTGTGGTCAATGTAGGACTTGTATTATTTTTAGTGTGTTGGGTGATGTTTTGGGAATTTTGCAGGTTTCATGTTGTCCTAATGTTGGTGGTTAACGTAGGTCTTGTATTATTTTTGGTGTTTTGTGTTGTGTTTTTAGAATTTTGTAGGTTTCATGTTGTCCTAATGTTTTGGTCAATGTGGGACTTGTATTATTTTTGGTGTGTTGGGTGGTGTTTTAGAATTTTACAGGATTCATGTGTCCTAATGTTTTGCTCAACGTAGGTCTTGTATTATTTTTGTGTTTTGTGCTGTGTTTTGTGAATTTTGCAGGCTTCATGCTGTCCTAATGTTGGTGGTTAACGTAGGTCTTGTATTATTTTTAGCGGGTTGGGTGGTGTTTTGTGAATTTTGCAGGCTTCATGTTTTTCCTAATGTTTGTGGTTAAAGTAGGTCTTGTATTATTTTTGTGTTGTGTGTTATGTTTTGTGAATTTTGCAGGCTTCATGTTTTCCTAAGGTTTTGTTTCAACGTAGATCTTGTATTATTTTTGTGTTTTGTGTTGTGTTTTGTGAATTTTACAGGCTTCATGTTTGTCCTAATGTTTGTGGTTAACGTAGGTCTTGTATTATTTTGGTGTGTTGGGTGGTGTTTTGTGAATTTTACAGGCTTCATGTTTGTCCTAATGTTTGTGGTTAACGTAGGTCTTGTATTATTTTTGTTTTTGTGTTGTGTTTTGTGAATTTTGCAGGCTTCATGCTGTCCTAATGTTGGTGGTTAACGTAGGTCTTGTATCATTTTGGGGTTTTGTGTTGTGTTTTTAGAATTTTGTAGGTTTCATGTCGTCCTAATGTTTGTAGTTAACGTAGGTCTTGTATTATTTTCGGTGTTTTGGGTTGTGTTTCTAGAATTTTGTAGGTTTCATGTTGTCCTAATGTTTGTGGTCAATGTAGGACTTGTATTATTTTTAGTGTGTTGGGTGATGTTTTGGGAATTTTGCAGGTTTCATGTTGTCCTAATGTTGGTGGTTAACGTAGGTCTTGTATTATTTTTGGTGTTTTGTGTTGTGTTTTTAGAATTTTGTAGGTTTCATGTTGTCCTAATGTTTTGGTCAATGTGGGACTTGTATTATTTTTGGTGTGTTGGGTGGTGTTTTAGAATTTTACAGGATTCATGTGTCCTAATGTTTTGCTCAACGTAGGTCTTGTATTATTTTTGTGTTTTGTGCTGTGTTTTGTGAATTTTGCAGGCTTCATGCTGTCCTAATGTTGGTGGTTAACGTAGGTCTTGTATTATTTTTAGCGGGTTGGGTGGTGTTTTGTGAATTTTGCAGGCTTCATGTTTTTCCTAATGTTTGTGGTTAAAGTAGGTCTTGTATTATTTTTGTGTTTTGTGTTATGTTTTGTGAATTTTGCAGGCTTCATGTTTTCCTAAGGTTTTGTTTCAACGTAGATCTTGTATTATTTTTGTGTTTTGTGTTGTGTTTTGTGAATTTTACAGGCTTCATGTTTGTCCTAATGTTTGTGGTTAACGTAGGTCTTGTATTATTTTGGTGTGTTGGGTGGTGTTTTGTGAATTTTACAGGCTTCATGTTTGTCCTAATGTTTGTGGTTAACGTAGGTCTTGTATTATTTTTGTTTTTGTGTTGTGTTTTGTGAATTTTGCAGGCTTCATGCTGTCCTAATGTTGGTGGTTAACGTAGGTCTTGTATCATTTTGGGGTTTTGTGTTGTGTTTTTAGAATTTTGTAGGTTTCATGTTGTCCTAATGTTTTGGTCAGCGTAGGTCTTGTATTATTTTTGGTATTTTGTGTTGTGTTTCTAGAATTTTGCAGGCTTCATGCTGTCCTAATGTTGGTGGTTAACGTAGGGCTTGTATTATTTTGGTGTGTGGGGATGGTGTTTTGTGAATTCTGCAGGCTTCATGTTTTTCCTAATGTTTGTGGTTAAAGTAGGTCTTGTATTATTTTTGTGTTTTGTGTTGTGTTTTGTGAATTTTGCAGGCTTCATGTTTTTCCTAATGTTTGTGGTTAAAGTAGGTCTTGTATTATTTTTGTCTTTTGTGTTGTGTTTTGTGAATTTTGCAGGCTTCATGTTTGTCCTAATGTTTTGTTCAACGTAGATCTTGTATTATTTTTGTGTTTTGTGTTATGTTTTGTGAATTTTGCAGGCTTCATGTTTGTCTTAATGTTTTGTTCAACGTAGATCTTGTATTATTTTGGTGTGTTGGGTGGTGTTTTGTGAATTTTACAGGATTCATGTGTCCTAATGTTTTGTTCAACGTAGGTCTTGTATTATTTTTGTGTATTGTGTTGTGTTTGAGTTTTTGCAGGCTGCATGTTGGCCTAATGTTGGTGGTTAACGTAGGTCCTGTATTATTTTTGGTGGGTTGTGTAGTGTTTGAGTTTTTGCAGGCTTCATGTTGGCCTAATGTTGGTGGTTAACGTAGGTCTTGTATTATTTTTAGCGGGTTGGGTGGTGTTTTGTGAATTTTGCAGGCTTCATGTTTTCCTAATGTTGGTGGTTAACGTATGTCTTGTATTATTTTTGTGTTTTGTGTTGTGTTTTGTGAATTTTGCAGGCTTCATGTTTGTCCTAATGTTTTGTTCAACGTAGATCTTGTATTATTTTGGTGTGTTGGGTGGTGTTTTGTGAATTTTACAGGATTCATGTGTCCTAATGTTTTGTTCAACGTAGGTCTTGTATTATTTTTGTGTTTTGTGTTGTGTTTTGTGAATTTTGCAGGCTTCATGCTGACCTAATGTTGGTGGTTAACGTAGGTCTTGTATTATTTTTGTGTTTTGTGTTGTGTTTTGTAGAATTTTATAGGATTCATGGTGTCCTAATGTTTTGTTCAACGTAGGTCTTGTATTATTTTTGTGTATTGTGTTTGTGTTTGAGTTTTTGCAGGCTTCATGTTGGCCTAATGTTTTGTTCAACGTAGGTCTTGTATTATTTTATGGTGGGTTGTGTAGTGTTTGAGTTTTTGCAGGCTTTCATGGTGGCCTAATGTTGGTGGTTAATGTATGTCTTGTATTATTTTTGGTGTGTTGTGTGGGGTTTTGTGAATCTTGTAGGATTCATGTTGTCCTAATGTTTTTGTATAACGTATGTCTTGTATTATTTTGGGGTATGAGAGAGAATATTATATTATTACAACGTTGTAATAATATAATATTCTCTCTCATACCCCAAAATAATACAAGACCTACGTTGAACAAAACATTAGGACACCATGAATCCTATAAAATTCTACAAAACACAACACAAAACACAAAAATAATACAAGACCTACGTTAACCACCAACATTAGGTCAGCATGAAGCCTGCAAAATTCACAAAACACAACACAAAACACAAAAATAATACAAGACCTACGTTGAACAAAACATTAGGACACATGAATCCTGTAAAATTCACAAAACACCACCCAACACACCAAAATAATACAAGATCTACGTTGAACAAAACATTAGGACAAACATGAAGCCTGCAAAATTCACAAAACACAACACAAAACACAAAAATAATACAAGACATACGTTAACCACCAACATTAGGAAAACATGAAGCCTGCAAAATTCACAAAACACCACCCAACCCGCTAAAAATAATACAAGACCTACGTTAACCACCAACATTAGGCCAACATGAAGCCTGCAAAAACTCAAACACTACACAACCCACCAAAAATAATACAGGACCTACGTTAACCACCAACATTAGGCCAACATGCAGCCTGCAAAAACTCAAACACAACACAATACACAAAAATAATACAAGACCTACGTTGAACAAAACATTAGGACACATGAATCCTGTAAAATTCACAAAACACCACCCAACACACCAAAATAATACAAGATCTACGTTGAACAAAACATTAAGACAAACATGAAGCCTGCAAAATTCACAAAACATAACACAAAACACAAAAATAATACAAGATCTACGTTGAACAAAACATTAGGACAAACATGAAGCCTGCAAAATTCACAAAACACAACACAAAAGACAAAAATAATACAAGACCTACTTTAACCACAAACATTAGGAAAAACATGAAGCCTGCAAAATTCACAAAACACAACACAAAACACAAAAATAATACAAGACCTACTTTAACCACAAACATTAGGAAAAACATGAAGCCTGCAGAATTCACAAAACACCATCCCCACACACCAAAATAATACAAGCCCTACGTTAACCACCAACATTAGGACAGCATGAAGCCTGCAAAATTCTAGAAACACAACACAAAATACCAAAAATAATACAAGACCTACGCTGACCAAAACATTAGGACAACATGAAACCTACAAAATTCTAAAAACACAACACAAAACCCCAAAATGATACAAGACCTACGTTAACCACCAACATTAGGACAGCATGAAGCCTGCAAAATTCACAAAACACAACACAAAAACAAAAATAATACAAGACCTACGTTAACCACAAACATTAGGACAAACATGAAGCCTGTAAAATTCACAAAACACCACCCAACACACCAAAATAATACAAGACCTACGTTAACCACAAACATTAGGACAAACATGAAGCCTGTAAAATTCACAAAACACAACACAAAACACAAAAATTATACAAGATCTACGTTGAAACAAAACCTTAGGAAAACATGAAGCCTGCAAAATTCACAAAACATAACACAAAACACAAAAATAATACAAGACCTACTTTAACCACAAACATTAGGAAAAACATGAAGCCTGCAAAATTCACAAAACACCACCCAACCCGCTAAAAATAATACAAGACCTACGTTAACCACCAACATTAGGACAGCATGAAGCCTGCAAAATTCACAAAACACAGCACAAAACACAAAAATAATACAAGACCTACGTTGAGCAAAACATTAGGACACATGAATCCTGTAAAATTCTAAAACACCACCCAACACACCAAAAATAATACAAGTCCCACATTGACCAAAACATTAGGACAACATGAAACCTACAAAATTCTAAAAACACAACACAAAACACCAAAAATAATACAAGACCTACGTTAACCACCAACATTAGGACAACATGAAACCTGCAAAATTCCCAAAACATCACCCAACACACTAAAAATAATACAAGTCCTACATTGACCACAAACATTAGGACAACATGAAACCTACAAAATTCTAGAAACACAACCCAAAACACCGAAAATAATACAAGACCTACGTTAACTACAAACATTAGGACGACATGAAACCTACAAAATTCTAAAAACACAACACAAAACCCCAAAATGATACAAGACCTACGTTAACCACCAACATTAGGACAGCATGAAGCCTGCAAAATTCACAAAACACAACACAAAAACAAAAATAATACAAGACCTACGTTAACCACAAACATTAGGACAAACATGAAGCCTGTAAAATTCACAAAACACCACCCAACACACCAAAATAATACAAGACCTACGTTAACCACAAACATTAGGACAAACATGAAGCCTGTAAAATTCACAAAACACAACACAAAACACAAAAATAATACAAGATCTACGTTGAAACAAAACCTTAGGAAAACATGAAGCCTGCAAAATTCACAAAACATAACACACAACACAAAAATAATACAAGACCTACTTTAACCACAAACATTAGGAAAAACATGAAGCCTGCAAAATTCACAAAACACCACCCAACCCGCTAAAAATAATACAAGACCTACGTTAACCACCAACATTAGGACAGCATGAAGCCTGCAAAATTCACAAAACACAGCACAAAACACAAAAATAATACAAGACCTACGTTGAGCAAAACATTAGGACACATGAATCCTGTAAAATTCTAAAACACCACCCAACACACCAAAAATAATACAAGTCCCACATTGACCAAAACATTAGGACAACATGAAACCTACAAAATTCTAAAAACACAACACAAAACACCAAAAATAATACAAGACCTACGTTAACCACCAACATTAGGACAACATGAAACCTGCAAAATTCCCAAAACATCACCCAACACACTAAAAATAATACAAGTCCTACATTGACCACAAACATTAGGACAACATGAAACCTACAAAATTCTAGAAACACAACCCAAAACACCGAAAATAATACAAGACCTACGTTAACTACAAACATTAGGACGACATGAAACCTACAAAATTCTAAAAACACAACACAAAACCCCAAAATGATACAAGACCTACGTTAACCACCAACATTAGGACAGCATGAAGCCTGCAAAATTCACAAAACACAACACAAAAACAAAAATAATACAAGACCTACGTTAACCACAAACATTAGGACAAACATGAAGCCTGTAAAATTCACAAAACACCACCCAACACACCAAAATAATACAAGACCTACGTTAACCACAAACATTAGGACAAACATGAAGCCTGTAAAATTCACAAAACACAACACAAAACACAAAAATAATACAAGATCTACGTTGAAACAAAACCTTAGGAAAACATGAAGCCTGCAAAATTCACAAAACATAACACACAACACAAAAATAATACAAGACCTACTTTAACCACAAACATTAGGAAAAACATGAAGCCTGCAAAATTCACAAAACACCACCCAACCCGCTAAAAATAATACAAGACCTACGTTAACCACCAACATTAGGACAGCATGAAGCCTGCAAAATTCACAAAACACAGCACAAAACACAAAAATAATACAAGACCTACGTTGAGCAAAACATTAGGACACATGAATCCTGTAAAATTCTAAAACACCACCCAACACACCAAAAATAATACAAGTCCCACATTGACCAAAACATTAGGACAACATGAAACCTACAAAATTCTAAAAACACAACACAAAACACCAAAAATAATACAAGACCTACGTTAACCACCAACATTAGGACAACATGAAACCTGCAAAATTCCCAAAACATCACCCAACACACTAAAAATAATACAAGTCCTACATTGACCACAAACATTAGGACAACATGAAACCTACAAAATTCTAGAAACACAACCCAAAACACCGAAAATAATACAAGACCTACGTTAACTACAAACATTAGGACGACATGAAACCTGCAAAATTCTAAAACACAACACAAAACCCCAAAAATAATACAAGTCCCACATTGACCAAAACATTAGGACACATGAAGCCTGCACAATTCGCAAAACACAACACAAAACACAAAAATAATACAAGACCTACTTTAACCACAAACATTAGGAAAAACATGAAGCCTGCAGAATTCACAAAACACCACCCCACACACCAAAATAATACAAGACCTACGTTAACCACCAACATTAGGACAGCATGAAGCCTGCAAAATTCACAAAACATAACACAAAACACAAAAATAATACAAGACCTACGTTGAACAAAACATTAGGACACATGAATCCTGTAAAATTCACAAAACACCACCCAACACACCAAAATAATACAAGATCTACGTTGAACAAAACATTAAGACAAACATGAAGCCTGCAAAATTCACAAAACACAACACAAAACACAAAAATAATACAAGATCTACGTTGAACAAAACATTAAGACAAACATGAAGCCTGCAAAATTCACAAAACACAACACAAAACACAAAAATAATACAAGACCTACGTTAACCACCAACATTAGGACAAACATGAAGCCTGCACAATTCACAAAACACAACACAAAACACAAAAATAATACAAGACCTACGTTAACCACCAGCATTAGGACAACATGAAGCCTGCACAATTCACAAAACACAACACAAAACACAAAAATAATACAAGACCTACGTTGAGCAAAACATTAGGAAAAACATGAAGCCTGCAGAATTCACAAAACACCACCCCACACACCAAAATAATACAAGACCTACGTTAACCACCAACATTAGGAAAAACATGAAGCCTGCAAAATTCACAAAACACAACACAAAACACAAAAATAATACAAGACCTACTTTAACCACCAACATTAGGACAACATGAAACCTACAAAATTCTAAAAACACAACACAAAACCCCAAAATAATACAAGATCTACGTTAACCACCAACATTAGGACAGCATGAAGCCTGCACAATTCACAAAACACAACACAAAACACAAAAATAATACAAGACCTACTTTAACCACAAACATTAGGAAAAACATGAAGCCTGCAAAATTCACAAAACACCACCCGACACACAAAAATAATACAAGATCTACGTTGAACAAAACATTAGGACAAACATGAAGCCTGTAAAATTCACAAAACACAACACAAAACACAAAAATAATACAAGACCTACGTTAACCACCAACATTAGGAAAAACATGAAGCCTGCAAAATTCACAAAACACAACACAAAACACAAAAATAATACAAGACCTACTTTAACCACCAACATTAGGAAAAACATGAAGCCTGCAAAATTCACAAAACACAACACAAAACACAAAAATAATACAAGACCTACTTTAACCACCAACATTAGGACAAACATGAAGCCTGCAAAATTCACAAAAACACCACCCCACCCCCCAAAATAATACAAGATCTACGTTAACCACCAACATTAGGACAAACATGAAGCCTGCAAAATTCACAAAACACCACCCCACCCACCAAAATAATACAAGACCTACGTTAACCACCAACATTAGGACAGCATGAAGCCTGCAAAATTCACAAAACACAAAAATAATACAAGACCTACGTTAACCACCAACATTAGGACACATGGATCCTGCAAAATTCACAAAACACAAAAATAATACAAGACCTACGTTGAACAAAACATTAGGACACATGAATCCTGCAAAATTCACAAAACACAACACAAAACACAAAAATAATACAAGACCTACGTTGAACAAAACATTAAGACAAACATGAAGCCTGCAAAATTCACAAAACACAACACAAAACACAAAAATAATAAAAGATCTACGTTGAACAAAACATTAGGACAAACATGAAGCCTGCAAAATTCACAAAACGCAACACAAAACACAAAAATAATACAAGACCTACGTTAACCACCAGCATTAGGACCCATGAAGCCTGCACTATTCACAAAACACAACACAAAACACAAAAATAAGACCTACTTTAACCACAAACATTAGGAAAAACATGAAGCCTGCAGAATTCACAAAACACCACCCCACACACCAAAATAATACAAGACCTACGTTAACCACCAACATTAGGACAGCATGAAGCCTGCAAAATTCACAAAACACAACACAAAACACAAAAATAATACAAGACCTACGTTGAACAAAACATTAGGACAAACATGAAACCTGCAAAATTCACAAAGCATAACACAAAACACAAAAATAATACAAGTCCTACGTTGACCACAAACATTAGGACAAACATGAAACCTGCAAAATTCTAGAAACACAACACAAAACACCAAAATAATACAAGACCTACTTTAACCACAAACATTAGGAAAAAACATGAAGCCTGCAAAATTCACAAAACACAACACAAAACACAAAAATAATACAAGACCTACTTCAACCACAAACATTAGGAAAAACATGAAGCCTGCAGAATTCACAAAACACCATCCCCACACACCAAAATAATACAAGACCTACGTTAACCACCAACATTAGGACAGCATGAAGCCTGCAAAATTCTAGAAACACAACACAAAATACCAAAAATAATACAAGACCTACGCTGACCAAAACATTAGGACAACATGAAACCTACAAAATTCTAAAACACAACACAAAACCCAAAAATAATACAATACCTACGTTAACCACCAACATTAGGACCACACTTACCTTCTCCAGTCACAAAACAAAAACACGAACCATTAAAATCACATCAGGGCATAGTTGGTACTGCAGTGTAATTATATATATATATTTATAGAAATTGACCACTAGGTGGGGGTATCCTTGACTTACCCAAGAAATAAACAAAAGTCTGGCTAGAGTGTACCCTCCGAACCAGCCATACGGACAGTCATACATACAGCCATATACATATAGATAAGCAGAAAACACATAAAATGGACTCACCCCTAGCTGTCTAGCCTACACTACACCTACTGTACATCCCATTACACTGACGTATATATGCACATGGAAAATGTAATGCTGGGGTTAAACATAACAAAAGCCATGTGTTTTCCCTGTCAACTATCAGCTGTTGTCAGCTGTCAGCTGTCATCTGTCACCTGTCAACTGTCACCTGTCACCTGTCACATGTCACATACCACTTTCAATGATAAGGGACCCCCCATCCCTGTGTCCCCCTCATGTATTATGCATACAAGCCACATCAAAGATAAGGACCCCCACCCCTGGTTTTTTAAAATCTAATTAACACATTCTGATGTCCACCTGGCACTTGAAACGGATTCTCAATAGCCACCTGGCACTTGAAAGGAGTGGAGAGAGCCCCCACCCTTGTTTACACAACACCCCTGTTTTTTAAAATCTAATTAACACATTCTGATGTCCACCTGGCACTTGAAACGGATTCTCAATAGCCACCTGGCACTTGAAAGGAGTGGAGAGAGCCCCCACCCTTGTTTACACAACACCCATGTTTTTTAAAATCTAATTAACACATTCTGATGTCCACCTGGCACTTGAAACGGATTCTCAATAGCCACCTGGCACTTGAAAGGAGTGGAGAGAGCCCCCACCCCTGTTTACACAACACCCTTTGAAAACTGCCAGATGTCAGTTCAAAGGAATGGAGAGCCCTATTGTTTCCTTTTCACACCTGTATGCGGAATCTCTGCACCTGGCCCCCGGTTGCCGGCAAGGCAGGGACATGTCACAGGGAGATGCATGGAGGAAGGGAGGGAACACACACACGCACACACACACACACACACACACACACACACACACTGTCATGGAAAATGTGCGATTAGCTTTCATTATTTAATAACACTATGGTAATTATATTTATGATATATATATATAATATGATTTATGGTTTATGGAATGTATGGAATTCAAGGAATGTAAATAATTGAATGCATAAATTAATTACTCATTTGCATAATTTATGCATT